>NC_141025.1:60027500-60172500 GCF_052040795.2 Danio rerio | reverse complement strand
AAGAATGATATTCGGAAGGAACAGTCAGAACTGCTCAAGAAAGATTTCTGTGAGCTCTTGGAAACAGCTGAAAGATTGAAGGTTCAGCCGTTCATAAGTGGACCACTCCCTGCAAGAGGGACAAATATGTTTTCACGGCTTCTTGGTCTGAATGTATGGCTACAGAAAACATGTAACAAGAAAGGACTGAATTTCATCGACAACTTCAATCTCTTCTGGAACCAAAGACAGCTGTTTACATTAGACGGCCTTCATCCAAACAAACTTTGTGCAAAGGTGCTAAAGGACAATATTTTTTTCTCCCTCAATCATCCATCAGCTGTGTATGCCACTGAACTGAATTGTACACACACACCTAGCAAATGTCCGGATGACCACAGGACCTCAAATCAGCTCCTGAGTGGACTTGTGGCTGACGAATCACCCAAGGACAGTGATAATGCCATGCAGTCAAAACACCAATGTTGATAGAGACACTATCAGTTGCCCTCTGCTCAACACAGGCAGACTGTGATGCATCAGAACAGCATCAAGTCTCGTCACTCAAAAATGATCCTCAGGAAAACATTTCTGCAGACAGAATCTCCAGATGCACAACCTCTGTCACCGGACACGTTCTCATTGTCACAATGTTCACCACTCTTGGGTTTTTCAAAAAAGATGGAGGAACTGGTGTATGCTGGAACTAAACTTTCACACTCCATTGCCGCAAGCCCCCAGTTACCAACCAAAAAGCGGCCTGCTCCACAACCACCAATGAGCCCACCTGGAAGAGCCCTCCGATCAGACCGCCTGGGCCCAAACAACAACGCCCCATCTTCAGCTGGTGAACACAAGAGCTCTCTGTGATGTGTGTCAGGGACCTGCTTAGATAACAGTGTCTTTATCAAATGTTTTCAGAACAAGCAGGAACCCAGTGTGTCTGTAAGCAGCTTTCTCTAAGCAGATATGTATTGTGTTAAGTGACAGAAAACCAAAGACTTCATCAGGCCGTATAGCAAATCATTCAAATCTGGTGTCTATTAAATGTAGATCTGAGACTACTATAGAAAAAACAGCTAAAACTGTTAAGTTAGCGCTTTTAAACATCAGATCACTCATTTACATTTACATTTAGTCATTTAGCAGACGCTTTTATCCAAAGCGACTTACAAATGAGGACAAGGAAGCAATTTACACAACCAAGAGCAACAATGAATAAGTGCTATAATCAAGTTTCAGGTCTGTAAAGTCTAAGAAGGGAAGTATTAGTAGTATTAGTATTTATTTATTTATTTATTTATTTATTTTTTGTACAGTTAGTGTGATATTCAGAGAGGCAATTACAGATTAGGAAGTGTAGTGGAGACTAAATAGTTGAGTTTTTAGTCGTTTCTTGAAAGTAGCGAGTGACTCTGATGTTCTGATGCAGTTAGGGAGTTCATTCCACCAACTGGGCAGATTGAGCGTGAGCGTTCGCGAAAGTGATTTCTTCCCCCTTTGGGATGGAACCACGAGGCGACGTTCATTCACAGAACGCAAGTTTCTGGAGGGCACATAGATCTGCAGAAGCGAGAGCAGATAAGGAGCAAGGCCAGAAGTCACTTTGTAGGCAAACATCAGAGCTTTGAATTTGATGCGAGCAGCAACTGGCAGCCAGTGCAAACGGACTAGCAGCGGAGTGACATGTGCTCGTTTAGGTTTATTGAAGACCACTCGTGCTGCTGCATTCTGGAGCAGTTGAAGAGGCTTGATAGAGATAGAGTTAGCTGGAAGCCCAGCTAGTAGAGAGTTACAGAGAGTCTCCAGTTTGGAGAGAACAAGAGCTTGAACAAGGAGTTGAGCTACATGTTCAGATAAGAAGGGTCGGATCTTTCTGATGTTATAGAGTGTGAATCTGCACGATCGAGCAGTTCTAGAGATGTGGTCAGAGAAGTTTAGTTGGTCATCAATCGTTACTCCAAGGCTTTTCACCATTTTGGATGCAGTAATGGTTGCCCCGTCCATCTAGATTGAAAAGTTATGGTGTAGAGTCGAGTTGGGAGAAACTACAAGCATTTCCGTTTTTGCGAGGTTCAGCTGAAGATGATGATCTTTCATCCAGTGTGAAATATCCAACAGGCAGGCTGAAATGCGAGCTGGAACCGAGGGATCATCAGGATGAAAAGAGAGGTATAGCTGGGTATCATCAGCATAGCAGTGGTAGGAGAATCCATGTCTCTGGATGACTGGTCCTAGAGATGATGTGTAGATGGAGAAGAGAAGTGGCCCAAGAACAGAGCCTTGAGGTACCCCAGTGTTTAGATGCTGTAGGTTGGACACCTCACCCCTCCAAGACACCCTGAATGATCTGTCAGTGAGGTAAGATCTGAACCATTGTATAACAGTGCCCGCAACGCCGAGTGACTCGAGCGTAGATAGCAGGATCTGGTGGTTGACAATGTCAAAAGCAGCTGACAAGTCCAGCAAAATGAGGACTGATGATTTAGAGTCTGCTTTAGCCAGTCTGAGATCCTCCACGACCGAGAGCAGGGCAGTCTCACTTGAGTGGCCTTTCTTAAAGCCGGATTGCTTGTTGTCCATGAGATTGTTTTAAGTAAGAAAGTCCAGGACTTGATTGAACACTACTTTCTCCAGAATCTTGGCCATGAATGGAAGCAGGGATACTGGTCTGTAGTTTTCAAGTAGCGTATGGTCCAGGTTGGGTTTCTTTAGCAGTGGGGTTACCCTAGCCTGCTTAAATGAAGTGGGGAATAAACCAGAGTCAAGAGATGTGTTAATTATGTGAGTCAGTGTTGGTATGACTGCAGGAGAGATGGCTTGCAAGAGATGAGAGGGAATGGGATCGAGTGGACAGGTGGTTGCATGGCTAGATAGCACCAGTTTGGACACCTCAGACTCAGAGAGCTGAGAAAAAGAGGTGAGTGTGTGTGGTGTTGGTGGTGTACCTTGCGTGTTTGTTGTAGGTGCAGCAAATTGAGCACTGATTTTTGCAGTTTTGGTGCAAAAGAATGTAGCAAAGTCATCAGTAGTAAGTGTGGAGGATGCGGGTGGAGGAGGAGGATAGAGGAGGGAGGAAAATGTTTTAAAAAGTAGGCGAGGATTAGTGGCATTGTTTATTTTCAGACGGTAATATGTCTGCTTTGCCGAAGTAACCTCAGCTGAGAAAGAGGACAGAAGAGTTTGGTATGTTAAGAGCTGTGCAGGATTTTTAGTTTTCCGCCAAATTCTTTCTGTAGCTCGAAGTTTTGAGCGATGCTCACGGAGAGCATCCGAGAGCCAGGGTGCAGGAGGACTGGCACGGGCTGGCCTGGATGCAAGAGGACATAATTGGTCTAGACATGATGCTAGTGTGGAGCAGAGTGTATTAGTGGCACTGTTCGAATCAAGTGCAGAGAGTTTGCAAGATGGAGGAAGAGAGTCTGAAACAATGGTGGATAGTCTATTGGGTGAGAGAGATCGTATGTTTCTGCGAAAGGTAACCAGTGTTGGAGTGTGTGGCGGCTCAGGAGTAATGTGGATGTTGAGAGACAGAAGGAAATGATCCGATATTTGTAGTGGAGTTACTATTGTTTGATCAGAGAAGCAGTGTCGTGTGTAAATAAGGTCTAGCTGATTACCTGATTTGTGGGTAGCAGAGGTAGGTGCTCTTTTTAGGTCAAAAGAGGCAAGCAGAGTCTGAAAGTGTGCAGCTTGCGGTTTGTCAACGTAAATGTTGAAGTCACCTAGCACCAGCAAGGGAGTGTCAATATTAGAAAAAGATGAGAGAAGAACATCCAGTTCATCTAAGAAGTGACCTAATTTACCTGGTGGGCGGTAGATGACAACCACATTTATGTAGAAGGGGTGGATAATGGTGACTGCATGGAATTCAAAGGAGCTGATTGTTGGCAGGGACGGTATCAGAGTAAATTTCCATTCTTTGGAAATTAGTAGTCCAGTCCCACCCCCTCTCCCTGTGTGACGAGGAGTGTGGGAAAAAGAGAAATTAGCAGAAAGAGTAGCATGTGTAGCAGTGTCCTCCGGCCTCAACCAGGTCTCAGTTAGAGCCATGAGATTATAGTCAGAATATGTAGCTATGGAGGTAATAAAATCTGCCTTGTTAACAGCTGATTGACAGTTCCAGAGGCCCACGGAGAGAGAGAGTTGTGAAATAGCAGATACATGTATTGAACGAAGGTTGTGAGGATTACGCCTGCAGCGTACCTCCCGTGTTTTGCGAGTGTTAGTAACAACAGGAATTAGAAAACACATAATAAAAGTGCACTGACAACAAAAGATAAAGTAAAAAAAAAAAAAGAAAGTAAAGTACTCAAGTGCTTTGTCGGTGTCTTTGCTCGGTGGAGTCGCGCAGGTAGAGTCGATGGTCATTACACTCGTCGGTCTTCACACGAGGCTGCCACGGTGAACTAGTTGTTTATATAACCCCAAAGCACTAACGTTAGCTGATTAAATTCAGCTGGACACGCCTCGAGAGTCAAAACAAGGGCCGAAACTGAGGCGGACGACGCGAAACCGACCGTGTTCGCTACACAAGCTCTTATAGTAACCAAGGAAACAGTGGCTAAACACTTGTAGTATTAAACACAACTGAAAGCAAGTTTAAATGTCCTACAACTTTACACAAACAGCTGAAAACAAGTCCTCAAACCATACACAACAACTGAAACAAGTCTTAAATGTACTTACAATAATGTCACTCAACAATAAGTCTCTTTTAGTCAATGATTTTATCAACACAAATTGCCTTGATTTTATGCTTTTAAATGAAACTTGGCTAGATGACAGTTGTAGCGCAGCAGTTCTGAATGAAGCAGCTCCTTTAAACTTTGACTTTGAGTGTTTGCAGAGCTAATAGGAGAGGTGGAGGCATCGCTGCCCTGTTTAAAGATGTCTATGATTGTAAACAAGTGTCATTTGGTGACTATTTGTCTTTTGAATATCTGAGTATAGCACTAAAAGGGTCTCCACGCATCTTACTGATCATTATCTACAGACCTCCAAAATATTCTCCAGCTTTTATTGAGGATTTAACAGAGCTGTTATCAATTGTAACCTCTGAATTTGATTATTTTAGTATTGCTGGGGATTTTAATATTCACATTGATAATCCAGAAATCAATGCTGTAAAAGAACTGATGACTGTTTTTAACACTTTTGATCTGACTCAGCATGTTCAAGGACCCACACACAATCGTGGACACACTCTTGATCTACTTATAACTAAGGGTTTACACATTTCATCGACTGTTGTTAAGGATGTGGCACTATCTGATCATTTCTGTATCTTTTTTGATATATTGATCACTCCAGCTATTAAAGACAGATCTGTCTCTGTCAGAAAGAGATGCATAAATGAGAACACCAGTGAGCAGTTTATGAAGGCCATATCGCTAGCACCAAGTATATCTGCAGATTCTGTTGATTCTCTCCTTGATTTGTTCAATTCTAAAATTGAGAATGTCATAAATGACATCGCTCCTGTTAAAGTCAAGAAGATGACTGGCAGGTTAAAGGGATCTTGGACAAGGTCACCTAGAGTACAAATGATGAAAAGACAGAGCAGAAAAGCTAAGCGTATGTGGAGAAAGACGAAACTAGTAGTCCATTATAATATCTATAAAGACAGTCTTCATGCCTTTAATATGGAACTAAACACTGCTAGACAGACTTCCTTTTCAAGCCTTATAAACAGCAACTTAAATAATGCTCGTACACTCTTTGCAACGATAGAGAGACTCACAAACCCCCCCAGTCGGATTCCAAGTGAGCTCCTCTCTGAAAGCAAATGTAATGAGTTTGCTCATTTCTTCACTGATAAGATTAATAATATCAGAAAAGCAATCAGCTCATCCAATCAGTCAAGTTGTGTCGATATCAAACAAGCTCAACCACAACTTAAGAAATCAGACATTATGTCTGATTTCATGGCAATTAACGGCAAAATCTTAGAAGAAATTGTGCAAGTTATGAAAACATCAACCTGCAGTCTTGACATGCTCCCCACATCATTCTTCAAAACGGTGTTTACATGTTTAGAAATGGATCTCCTAAAAGTGGTAAATGCTTCACTTCTCTCAGGGATTTTTCCAACCTCACTTAAAACTGCAGTTGTTAAACCCTTCTTGAAGAAGAGCAACCTGGATAACACCCTATTGAGCAATTACAGGCCAATCTCAAATCTCCCTTTCATTGGCAAAATCATTGAAAAAGTTGTTTTCAACCAGGTTAACAAGTTCTTAAACTTCAGGGGGTGTTTAGACAATTTTCAATCTGGTTTCAGAGCACATCACAGTACAGAGAGCGCTCTTATAAAGATAATCAATGATATACACCTAAATACAGATTCAGGTAAAATAACAGTGCTGGTAATGTTGGATCTCAGTGCTGCATTTGACACTGTCGATCACAGCATACTTCTGGATAGGCTAGAAAACTGGGTTGGGCTGTCTGGCACGGTCCTCAAATGGTTTAGATCTTACCTTGAAGGTAGAGGTTACCATGTCAGTATAGGTGACCATAGGTCGAGGTGGACACCCATGACGTGTGGAGTCCCACAAGGCTCGATTCTGGCACCTCTCCTGTTCAACCTTTACATGCTCCCTCTGAGCCAATGATGAGAAAGAACCAAATCTCCTACCACAGCTATGCTGATGACACTCAGATCTACCTAGCCTTACTGCCTAATGACTACAGCCCCATTGACACCCTCTGCCAAAGCATTGATGAAATGAGCAATTGGATGTGCCAAAACTTTCTTCAGTTAAACAAAGAGAAAACTGAAATGATTGTGTTTGGAAACAAAGATGAGGTTCTCAAGGTAAATGCGTACCTTGGCACTAAAGGTCAAACGACAAAAATAAGGTCAAGAATCTTGGTGTGACTCTTGAGTCAGATCTGAGTTTCAACAGTCATGTCAAAGCAGTCAGTAAATCAGCATCCTATCATCTCAAAAACATAGCAAGAATCAGATGCTTTGTTTCTAGTGAAGATTTAGAAAAACTTGTTCATGCTTTTATCAGCAGCAGGGTGGATTACTGTAATGGACTCCTCACTGGTCTTCCTAAAAAGACAGTCAGACAGTTGCAGCTCATCCAGAATGCTGCAGCCAGAATTCTAACCAGAACCAGAAAATCAGAGAACATCATACCTGTCCTCAGGTCTTTACACTGGCTGCCAGTTACATTCAGAATAGATTTTAAAGTATTATTACTGGTCTATAAATCACTAAATGGCCTAGGACCTAAATACATCACAGATATGCTCACTCAATACAAACCTAACAGATCACTCAGATCATTAGGATCATATAAACTAGAAGTTCCAAGAGTTCAGTCAAAGCAGGGTGAATCGGCTTTTAACCACTATGCCCCTCGCTGCTGGAATCAGCTTCCAGAAATGATCAGATGTGCTCCAACATTAGGCACATTGACTGAAAACAAATCTGTTTAGCTGTGCCTTTACTGAATGAGCACTGTGCTGCGTCCGACAGATTGCACTATCATGTTTTTCTCTTCTTCTTCTTCATTCTTTTATATCACATTTTACCTGTTTTTATGTTTTGTTTTGTTTTTAGGCATTTTTATTATTTGTTTTTATTTTTATTTTACTTGTTTCTTTTATTCTTGTTTATGTAAAGCACTCTAAATTGCCATTGTGTATGAAATGTGCTATATAAATAAACTTGCCTTGCCTTGCCTTGCCTTGCCTTATTAGGGAGAAAGTCAGAATGTGTGAATATAAAACCAATTTTACCTCAGACATTCACCTCGTTCATCAGGTAAAATATTATGACCCCTATCGTGAATTATTTGTGCATGGTATTATTTGATAACAAAAACTAGAAGGGCAAAGAATTACTACAATATTTCTATATAATGCAGGCAGGTAAACTCACACTATCTTTGACTTCCTTTTTTTTTTTTTAATATTGGAAACGTGTAACCATTGACTTCCAAATCTGTTTTTCCCACTATAGAAGTCAATGGTTACAGATTTTTAGCTTTCTTCAAAATATCTTGGTTTGTGATCAACAGAAGAAAGTCAATAAGGTTTGAAACCACTTGAGGGAGAGTAAAAATATTCTGTACTGTCAATGAGGAAAGGCACTTTTTATTCACGTATGAGGAATATTCATCTTGTAGAAGAAAAACAAATAACATTCAAAAAATTGTTTGTTCTTACATGCTCAACTTATAATGGGTACAGTCTACTGTATATATAAGATGGTTTGCAGTAGAGATTTGCGCGGGACTAAATTTTAAATCCCGCTCCCGCCCGCACCTGCCAGGTTTTAGCCGGAACCCGACCGCTCCCGCTTATATTAAGCACTTGATGTCCCGCTGCCCGACCCGCCCCGTTTTCTATCTGCCGCGCCCGATCCCGCTAAAGAGCGGGGGGAGAAAAAAAACGAAAATCACCCAGTTATACAGTCCAGACAGCCCTATAACAAGCTGTCTGTATAAACACACACACGCACAGCACCAAGCACACGCACACAGACAAAGCTTTCTCTCTCGCGCCCTCTAACACACATCATAAGCACTAAGCACAAACACAGGCAAAGCTCTCTATCTCTCATTCGCGCGCGCGCGCACACACACACACACACACACACACACACACACACACACACACACACACACACACACACACACACACACACACACACACACACACACACACACACACACACACACACACACTAGGCTTGGGCGGTATTACGGTATTATGGTATACCGCGGGATCTAAAAATAGCAACGGTGTCAGTTTCAATACCGTTATACCGTCATAAAATATTAAATATCCTTTATTTAATGCCTACAAAAACGTATGTGTGGTTGTCATCACGGGACAGTGTGGAGGAGAGAGGGAAAGGAAGGGGGAGAGGGAGGGAGAGAAGGGGGAGAGGGAGGGGGAGAGGTGACGTGACGTGACGAGTCGCGCTTCAAAGTGTCCTGCAGTTTGGCAGTTTAGACTGAACAGAAGGGAGACGTGGTTAATATGAACGAGAGGTCTGCATTAGAGCTAAAGATCTTTGCCCAAACCCGGCGAGACCCGAAAAAATCCAAATCCCTGCATTAAAATCCATCCCTGCAAAGGTGAAACAAATGATGACGAAGTAGTAAAAAAAGCGAATTTTGACGGCGGTCAAGCCACTCACTAGCTCATAAGGAGCGGTTATTCCAGCCGCAGGTATTTCGCGGTCGCTCATACACTGCGTATTACGGTAGAGCCCTAAACCGCAAGTTGACAGGTAAAAAGAAGAGGCCATTCGCTAAAGTGAAACTGCTGTCATGGAAAATTAAATGCATGTTCCTGACTGGTAGAAGATGAACAAACAATCCTACACAAAACTTGCTAAATCAGCCGGATCAGAACTCTGCATCTTGACCTGTAGCCGCAGGAAAGGGTGTTCAGCTGCTGGACGCACATGAGTGAGAGACTGCGCTAAAGCCAGTGGATTTAATAATGATCCTCCACAAACACACGTAGCCTAATCTTGGTGAGTAAAGGGTTTTTAAATTATAAATAAATATTAATTAAACCATATAATCATAATGTAGACAGAGTATACAGGCTAATGGTGGCATTATTCTTTTATTATTCAGCTTCACCGTCGCCTTAATGCCAGATTGTGAAGAGAAGTGGAGAAACAACTTGCACAGCCTTTATCTTAATTTCGTTATTGCCAAAATACCCGTCACCATTTAGAGTCTATTTTAATTTGATTTGTTAAGCAAGATTACTTTTCATTGGTGTGTAGGCTAATTTAAAGGCTAAGTGCATGTACCTAGACCTATAGAGTGCTGAGATGTTACGATGTTACAGCTGTAAGACTTATTTTATTTCTTTGTTCCAACTTTCAAGTGGCCTATAGTCTACGCTTGTTACGAATAAATGATGTTAAAACATATAAATTACTCATTCTTGAAAAAAATGCATTAGAGCTGTGTGCATGAGCACATTTTAATGTAGGCTGTGAACGGGTTTGGGCTGTACAAAGCTGTCAATCAAAATGTACCTGTCGGACTCGGGACCTATCGGGTATAATTTTTATTGCCCGATTACAGCTCTGCATTCACGCTGCTGTTCCGCGGGAGCCAGACAGATTTCTTACGGTGTGGGAGTAAATTTCTGAATAAATCGCGGGAGAGATTTGTGTGTGTGTGTGTGTATGTACAGGTATGTGTAAGAGAGAGAGAGAGAGAGAGAGAGAGGTGCTGTGCGTCGCTTTGCTCTCTCTCTCTCTCTTTCTCTCTCTGACCGCGAGCCTAAGGTCGCATAGAATGTATTCAGTTTCTGAATGGTTTAGGCTCAAGCCAACAGTTTGGTGACGCTGTCTGAGCCTTACGTCATAATTTTTTTTTATTACGCCGGTAATACCGGATACCGGGGTAAAATATGGAGGCGGTTTGACGGTATCAAAATTTGGATACCGCCCAAGCCTAACACACACACACACACACACACACACACACACACACACACACACACACACACACACACACACACACACACACACACACACACACCTCTCATTCGCGCCTGCGCATACATACACACACACACACTGCAACAAACAAGCTAAACACAGCATCGTGCTATTTCATTTACACACATACATACGCGTGCTCACTCAGGAGTGGGGAGCGATATTGCCAGACAGCCCGCTCCCGTCCCAAATTAAACCCGTTACCGACCACTCCCGTGATTTATTCGGAAATTTATACCCGCGCCGTAGAAATCTGGTCGGGTCCCGCGGCGCCCACGGGACAGCTGCGGGAATGCAGACCTCTAGTTTGCAGTTCACTATCCAGAGGTCTGCAAATGTGGTTGGGTTTTCTGTATTGTGTTATATTAAAAATCATATGGTGAATTTTAAAATATATATTATTAATAAACATGATTTAAACTTTTGCATTATTTCCCCAGATTATATGCATCAGCCCTCACTGCGTGTCTGACGGTGGACTACTGGAGTTCATCACAGGCTCGACGAGAATGCAGAACTTTGCACTACACTTGCTCTCCTTTCTAGATCCTTCCAGCGGGTTTACAAGGATGAAGCTGTCGGCATCTTTTTACACAGCATTCACAATTTAACACATTAAAGACATGATGGTGTGGTACCCACATAAGCGTTGGCCAACTTACTGAAAAATAATTTTAAATACTTTTAAATGGGTCAGATGATATATTTTCCTTTCAGTATACACACACTCACACAGATACTTATACATATATAAAGAGTAAAAATGCTGGGTATTAACACTGCTTATGATTTTGTGCTATATAAATAAAAATCGACCTTGGGTTGCATTTAGAATTTGAACTTGAATTAGGGTTGAAGTTTATTTAATCATAATGCAGATTAGATCTGTTGATCAAATCTTTGTAAATATTTTATACTGTAACAACTATACTTGTCTTTTTATGGATTGTAGCCTAAATGGGATCCGATACAGATAACCTTATACCCAATGAAAAAATGACAAAAAGACATATTTAAAAACTTATTTTAATTGTTTTAATATTTGATGTTGTTTTTATATTAATACAGAAGCTCTGAAAACTATTTGTAAAATAAAAAAGATTTTCCAGTACCTTGTTGACATGTTTCTGTATTATTCTAGACGTTCTGTGTTATTTGTGTTTTGTATTCACTTGTCTACTATTAAAAATAGTGTCAATGTGGCATAACTGTGTTAAATGCTCATTAGTTTCTGTTACTGGTAAGTATTAATACTTATAGATGATCAATACTAGCTTTGCTGTTGCCAGATAAGATTTTGTTATCTTACATATCTCTCTGTAAGCCAACACTGGCCTCACCATAAACCTGCTCTGTTCTCCCTTACAATAGAGTTAAATTACACTTCTCAGACTGCTGTTCTGTCTGCTGGTCTGTCCGCAGGCTTATAATTGTATGGCTGTGGTCTGTCATTTGTGTGAGTCTCTCAGAATGTCTTATTGCGGCAACCAAACGCGCACCACGATCAGTTGTCTTCATAGTGTGTTTTTTTTTTTTTTTTTGTCTTCATAGTGTTTATATGCGCAAACTCCCTGATCAGACGTCACTTCTGGTCTGGCGATTCAAATGCAGAAGTAAATTTCCGTGACTTAAAACGACTCCAAATGGCTTAATAATAAACTTTAACGTTTATTTTAAAGAAAATCTAATTCTTACTTCACTCTTACACACATTGTCTCACTGGGGTGTCTAACCTACAATATGCTCTTTAAAATAGCCAGTGAAAAGCTACAATGTCAGAGCAAAAAGTCATTTGTGCACCAATGAAGACGGGACTCTCCACAGACTCTCTCCATCTGAACCATAAAAAACAGTGGTTACATTTAATTTGCAAAACTAATGTTTAGTAAATTGATTCTGAATCAGGGGTTAAGGTGTCTGTGTAATGCATAAACAATGATTACATAAAGAACAATTAGATGGCTGACTTTCTAAACAGATTAGGTTTTCTGTAAAGATATCATGCTTATACTAGGCTGTATTTGCATTATAGTGTTTTCAGTTAAAACCGGTTAAAACAATTAAGTTCTACTATAGAGTAACCCCAAATACAGCATCTTTGACCTGTAAAAGATCAATTTGAAAATGTTGAACTAATTTTGGTTAGAAAACGCTATGGCGGAGTTTCAGTGTAGACTGATTAAAACACAGACTTTTGAATATGGAGTCAGTGCCTATCCATCAAGCTCCTCCTATGAGACTATTACACTTATTAAAATCTTATTTTTATGATGCTAAATCAAGTTCAAAGAATCTGCAGAAAATACATCCTGTGCGTTTTCTTTGCTTTAAAATGCTTTTATTTTGAATCCACAAAGCAATGGCATAGCGTTTTCAAGTCATGTTGTCCTCCTTGAAAATGTAATATATATTTTTATGTAACCGTGACTGGCCATCTCACATGGACTGAACATGCCAAATCATTGCTAACTTAACAACACAGTCAAACAAACATACATATAGGAACGACAAGTTACACTGCTCAGTTTAAAAAGTCAGTAAGCAAGTGTAAACAACGTAATAATTTAATGTCTATTTGCAAAGAACAACGCATCACAACAGCAGAAGATGAGAAAAGGGGACTAACGTTAGTGCACAAACTTAAAGCATTTAAAAGGTCAAACAAAAACGTTTTTAATCATTCTTAAAGAGTGGCAGTGTTAACTATTAAACTTAACTGCAGGGTATTTGGGGGCAAAAATTCGCATGCATGCTTGAATAGAGACATTTTTCAATTTAAATCTTATAAAAAAAAGCACTCCTTTAGTTGTTGTGCGTTTATATGTCGGGCTCATCAAGCATCTTCTGGTTAGGAACATGCATATAAACAAACTCGCTTATGGCTACAGGGACATCGGTATGCATTGTTCCGAATAAAACAATATTAAGATTAAGATATTTACACAAGTCGCTTTTATAACACTACTTCATCGTTGTCGTTTCTCATTGCGCATTGATCGGATCATATTGTATACACATAAAGTCATACACAACGCCATTCGACACTTTAGAAGTTCACATATAAGAAATAACGCTGTGTGATTAAGGTAGGTGCAGGTCTATTTAGCCATACCTCATTTTGCATTTGTGTGCTGTTCTCTTCCCTCTGTGATGCCATTAGAGCCTCCGGACTTCTTCTTCTTCTTTTTCCTGGTGTTTATTGGCGGTTCGCATTCTTATCAGAGCATTACCGCCACCTACTGTGGGTTATGGATCAGAGACACTAGCTGCGTCCTAAATGGCACACTATACACTATGCACTCATGCACTATGTACTTATGCACTTACACACTCAACAGGGTAGTATATGTATGTAGTGTTGTCCCAAATGGCACACTAATGTTTTTTTTTTTACTAAGCGGGAAATTCAAACCGTTTCCCTGATGCCAAATCATTGAAGTAAACGGCCGAATTATCAAATAATACCTGCCGTGAGGTTTGCCGCAATCACTATCGGGAGGCGCTATAATCACTCTCGTAAAAGAATTTTGCTTTCACCATCCAAATTAAATAAAGTTATTCAACATGTGCGTCCGATAGCTCCGCCCCTTCCGCTACGTAAGCAAACCTGCGGTCGTTGAGTGCGTGAAGTGTCCATCATTACACACTTCATTTTAGCGCTGAATGAGTGCATCATCCGGGTAATTAAAGTGCACTTATTATTATTAGAGTTTTCAGTGTGAACGCACTACTTACACTGTTTATACTACAAAATGGCGTAGAATAGTGCATAAGTATGCGATTTGGGACGCAGCTTCTCTTAAGCTGCGTCCCAAATGGCACACTATACACTATGCACTCATGCACTATGTACTTATATGCACTTACACACTCAACAGGATAGTATATGTATGTAGTGTCGTCCCAAATGGCACACTTATGTATTTTTACTAAGCGGAAATTCAAACCGTTTCCCTGATGACGTTTGACTGTTGCCAAATCAGTGAAATAAACGACTGAATTATCAAGTAATACCTGCCGTGAGTATTGCTGCATTCACCATCGGGAGGCGCTATAATCACTCTCGTAGGAGAATTTTGCTTTCACCATCCAAAATAAATAAAGTTGTTCAACATGTGCGTCCGATCGCTCCGCCCCTTCCGCTAAGTAAGCAAACCTGCGGTCGTTGAGTGCGTGAAGTGTCCATCATTCCACACTTCATTTTAGCGGCTGAATGAGTGCATCATCCGGGTAATTAAAGTACACTACTAACACTATTTATACTACAAAATGGTGTAAAATAGTGCATAAGTATGCGATTTGGGACGCAGCTTTAGAGCCTCCGGACCATGTGCATACTTTCTCCTTCTTAAACAGTTTGCTTTACGGTAGATACCAGGCTTCTACGTACATTACCGCCACCTATCGCTAAAATGGACCATTGACCAGGCTTCTACGTACATTACCGCCACCTATCGTTAAAATGGACCATTGACCAATCTGAATTAAAAAAAATAAAATAAATAACGGTATACCAATCAAACAGAGAATATAGTCAAGTGGTGGTCGCTGCAGAGCCATTTGGGTGAGCTGAGCTCCAGCGAAGGGGAGCTTGAGCTCCACCTTTTTAGCACTTCTTCTTCGAGTGATGACACTGGGGGTAGGGTTAGGGGTTGGGTTGGTGTACGCATTAAAACAGCTTACAGGAGGCAGAGCTAGAGCTCATGCTCCCCCTCGCTGGAGCTCAGCTCTGCTCAAATGGCTCTGCAGCTACAAACCGTATAGAGATTTTTCCTTTTCCATTTCTTTGAATGTTTCTAAAATAAGAACACTATAAATTGACTTAAAAGTAACATAACAAAACAATGGGGAAAACAAAACAAACAAAAAATGAAAAAGAAATGAGGAAACATGGAGAGTAAATCTTTATTGATGATTTCTGAATAAAGCACAAATTGTAGAAGTTAACAGCTTTCTTGTTACTACAAGTTGAAATGGTATTTAATTACAGCACCAGTTTTTTTGAAAATTCTAAAATGGGGATTACATATTACATTTATGCATTCCCAATAAATAGCAAGAAGTTTATACAAAAACTTGCATTAAATATTTTTATTCAGTGACTGGCTGGCTATTGACTAATTCTGTTCCAGTAATAGACATTTCAAGGCGGCTGGTTCAAATCCCGGCTGTGACAGCCCTTTCTGTATGGAGCTTGCATAACCCACAAAGTACCGCGTTCCGCGTAAGTACAGTGAAATTACCGTCTACTTTTCTGTACGTATTGTATAAGTATAATGAACGTATGTGTAGGTATGAAGGAACAAACCGTAATGCTTGGGTAAGGGGGTAACAATCAGATATTCAACACAAAAATTACCACGTAAGTACAGTGAAATAACGGTGTATTCTGTACGTATAGTGTAAGTATTAAATAACTTTTGCATAGTATAAGGGAACAAACTGTAATGCTTGGGTAATAAGGGGCTAATAACCATATGTTCAGTATGAAAAGTACCGCGTACGTACAGCGAAAAAACGGTGTACTTTTATTTAAATTGCAAAGGAACAAACCATAATGTATGAGTAATAGGAGGGTAACATTTATCATGCAAAGAACCGTGTAAGTATATTTCGTTGACGATGTACCTTTTCTTTAAGTATTGTATACATATGAAGAATTATGCAAGGGTGGTGACAACCTTATGTAACCTGCAAATGTACATGCACCTGCGTAAGTACATTAGTACTCTTATTCAGTGCTTGGGTTTTATATGGGGTGTTTAATGAATAAAAGGTTTACAACCTGTGAAATTATGAACCCTTATTGTATACAGTATGTATTTTAAATCTGCAATTCAATATAAAATATATTTCATACACTATACCTTATAAATGTTCACTCGTCAATCTCACCACAGCCATCAATGTCTCCATAGCTCACTATCAACAAATAAGTTTGCATGATATAGCCTATCGTCAGGGTTCAATGTAGATTAAAACAGGCTCGCATCTTTACTGCTGTTTGCAGAGGGGGGCTAACTGTTGCATTTCAGTGAACGTATAGCTGATGCTTTATAAAAAAATTTAGTAATTTGGTCTTCAATCAATAAAAAATGCTGCTGTAGTTTTCTCTGTTCTTAGTGTTCAAGTATACACTAGTGTGTTGAAGATCAGCTTCTTCCCTCCTTGTTCACTGCAGTTAAAGGGTAAATAGAATATTAGTTCCCCCCTTGTTCACTGTAGTTAAAGGGTAAATACCACATTTGAGGGTTGTAAAATAAAGTAAAGCACTGTTCTTCCCTTGTGCCCCCCTTGTTCCCTGTAGTTAAATGGTAAATACCACACTTGCGGGTTGTAAAATAAAGTGAAGAACTGTTCCCCCCCTTGTTCCCTGTAATAAATGGTAAATACCAAATTTGTTCCCCCCTTGTTACAAAAAATTACAAACACACAATATATTTCTTCTTTACTTTGTAACCTTTATTTTAACAAATAAGCATTTCAAAACGCTTCATCTTAATTAACATTGTCTTGTCTATCTTTGCCTATACTCATTCATTTATTTTCTTTTTGGCTTTGTCCTTTTCAGTTTGTTATTCTGGGGTCACCACAGTGGAATGAACCACCAACTTATCCAGCATATGTTTTACGCAGTGAATGTCCTTCCAGCTGCAACCCATCTCTGGGAAACATCCATACACACCCATTCACACTCATACACTACGGACAATTTATTCTACCCAATTCACCTGTACCACATGTCTTTGGACTGTGAGGGAAACAGGAGGACCTGGAAGAAAAAGAGAACTCCACACAGAAACGCCAACTGACCCAGTCGAGGCTCGAACCAGCAACCTTCTTGCTGTGAGGCAACAGCACTACCTACTGTGCCACTGTGTCACCACCCAGCTGCAACCCATCACTGGGAAACATCTATACACACATTTTCACACACACATACACTACAGACAATTTTAGCTTACTCGATGTCACCACATATTTTAGGACTTGTAGGGAAACTGGCACACCCAGAGGAAACCCACACTAACATGGGGAGAACATGCAAACTCCACACAGAATTGCCAACTGACCCAGCCGAGGCTCGAACCAGCCTCTTGCTGGGAGGCGATTGTGCTACCCACTGCGCCTGCCTATACTCAAACAGCCAGTGCTCCACACACACAGAGAGATCTGATCTGATCATCATCCAGTCCAGGGGTCACCAACCTTTATGAAACTGAGCGCTACTTCTTGGGTACCGATTAATGTGGTGGGCTACCAGTTTGATAAACACTTCTTAAATAACACATTTGCTCAATTTACTTTTAATTATACTTTATATTTTTGGTAATAATTAATGATATTCATCCAGGTGAAGACACTGATCATGTTAATGATTCTCACAAAAGTTATCAACAATGATTTACCAGGGTAGGAAATACCCTGTATTTAATGTATCAATGTGCAACACTATTTTTATATATCTCTGTAAATATTTACATTTTTAAATGATTACTTTTATATTAGATGAAGAAGCTTACTGGTAAGTGGCGCTATAGTGAGCTATTTTTGGAAATCAGCAAAACCTTGTGCTGCTGCAGTTTGATTCAACGAATCAGTAGGCGTGTACCTGAAGTAATAAAATACCGCGAGATTGATTCAAATGCACACGGAGCTATCTGTTGTTCTCCTGATGTTTTGATGTCACACTAGTCGTTCTGCTAAAGACGAATCGATTCAACTCGAGGTTGGTTCAAGATGGCGACCTGAGTAGACATAATTTTGAGCTCAGGCACCAAACACTTTTATATATGCCGCAAATAAGCTTTTTTCAAATCATATAGCTGCACTCCCTCATTATAATTTAGCTAATTAGCTCCGGCTTTACTATGGGTCGAAAGCGTGGACTGTTGGCTCTCTCTGAAAAAGTTAAGACTGTAAGTAATAGCACATGCTCTCTGGCTAGCGGCGGCCACGACTACGTTGCTGATCAACTCTCGCTCTGACAAAATTGAACAGAAGATTTTCGTTCTGAACAAAAAAGTTGACACCATGTCTTCTGAAGTACACTCTATAGTGACAAAGGTGACACACCTAGAATAACGAATAACTCGAGTTGAGGAACCAGTAATTCAAATGCAAAGACGGCTGGAAGATTTAGAAACGTACACAAGGCGACGTAACCTCAGGCTTGTTGGTGTTCCAGAGAAGATTAACGAGGATATTCACAACTAAGCTGCTAAAATCTGTCAGACACTCTGACCCACGGAGAAAAAAAGCTATTAGGAAGTATCGATGTTGCTCATCGCCTTGGAAGACTAGCGCAGAATGGCAACAACAACAAACCTAGAGACGTCATTATCCAGTTCACCTCGCGCACCATCAGAGATGCTGTCTGGAAAGCCGCCAAAACCTCTTCCTTTTTGCGGGAAAAAGAGATGCATTTCAAAGAAGACCTTCCTAAAAATGCCCATGAAAGAAGAATGAAACTCTGGCCGGAGGTGCAAAAAGCACGCAAGGCTAGGAAAATAGCCTACTTTATAGGAGCTAAAACTTTTGTGAAGGGAGAAAATTAAATCATCCTCGACAGGCTTTGTTAACTGCCTCTCTTTAATTACCTCTTTAAGGACTTTAAAAATAATCATCCATAAATTGTTATGGGCAACTGAGGACTTTTTTTCTGTGTAATTTCACCTTAAGGATTTCGCCGCGAATCCACCTTTTTTATTATGACGAACTCAGCAGCATGACAAAATACTTGCTTGTTTGCGTTTAAAGACTTTTTGATGGTGCCATCTGACAATAACGTTACTGACCTTTTGTAAATCTCGTTAATTCCAATCACAACTTGTAGGTTATAAGTTTTATGTTATAAGTTTTATGTCACTTTCTATTGTTTGTTTGAATGTCAGGGGTTTAAGGGATAATGTTAAACGTAAGGCCTTGTTTTTGTTTACGAAACGTTTTAATTCTGACTTTGTTTTTATTCAAGAGTCACATTCTATTACTACAGATGAGAATTTTTGGCGGTCACAATGGGGCGGTGATGTCTGGCTATTTCACGGTTCAAAGAATAATTTCAGAGGTGAAGTTTTGTTTTCAGAGCGTCATGAAAATGGTCATTTTGTATTATTAATTTTAAAATGTGACAGTATATCATTTATAATAGTTAATGTTTATGGGTTTAACAACAAAACTGATAACAATCTTCTTTTCATCACTTTGGAGAAAATAATTCTTTACTGGGTTTATAAATTTCCTAATGCTTTCATAATTTTAGGAGGCGACTTTAATGTTGTTTTAAATGAGATCAGGGACAGATGGCCTCCTGGTAAAATTTCAGTGCTGAATTCTAATTTAAAATTGTTTATGAATCGAATTGACCGTATTGATATATGGAGGGAAAAACACCCAGCTGACTTAGAATACACTTGGAGCAATAAAGATGGTTCTAGACGGTCCAGAATTGATTTTTGGCTACTGTCAAATAATATTGATAAAAATTACATTGATGTCAAAATTAGTTCGACCCCTCTAACTGATCATAAATTGATTTAGATTAATATTAATTTGTCCCCTAACTTAAATATGAAATATAACTCATACTGGAAGATAAATAGCTATTTACTTAAATTAAATGAGGTAAACTAAGAATTAGAAAGACAGATTTATTGGAATAAATCTAAAGAAGAAAAAAAAATAGTAGTAATTGGGAACTTTTAAAATTTGAAATAGGACATTATATGAGAAAGTTTAGCAGCACATTAGCTAAAGAGCAACGAATTAAAGAAGAAAAACTTGTACAAGACATTCTATCTATTTCCAGTATTTCTCCTGATAACATTTCATCTTTAGAAAAACAGCGCTTAACTGATCTACAAACTCAACTTGATATTATGTACAAAATGAAAGCCCAAGGAGCTTTTATAAGGTCAAGAAAGAATTGGTTGGAACACGGCAAACAGATGTCCGCCTACTTTTTTAAACTTGAAAAGTCTAGAGCGAAATTAAATTCAATATCTAAGTTGAATGTTAATAGTAACATCACAGATAATTTTAATACAATTTCAAATTTCTGCTTCAGTTAATATTCTAATCTTTATTCTTCCTCACATAATGAAACTAATATGTTGGCCTTCTACAAACAATTAGGCAATATAAATAAAATTAGTCAAGAAGACAAAACATTTTGCGACTATCCAATTTCCACTAATGAGATCAAAGAAGCCATTGAATGCTTAAAATTTAATAAGTCACCAGGTAATGATGGCATTACTTCTAAATTTTATAAGCTTTTTTTATAAGCTTTTCTTATCTTGACTCCCTTTCTTTTTGAAGTTTACTGTGAAAGCTTAAATCGATGTAATCTACATCCAACTTTAACTCGAGGAGTAATTTGTTTAATCCCAAAACCTAAGAAAGATTTATTACTTTTAGATAATTGGAGACCTATTAGCTTATTGAATAATCACTACAAAATGTTAGCCCATATTTATGCTAAAAGATTTAAATTAGTACTTGATTCAATAATAGATGAAAATCAATCTGGTTTTATGAGCAAGAGTCTTATATTTAATAATATAAGACTAGTATTTGACCTACATGTAATTGATTACAATGACCTAATTAAAGATGAGAGTTTTATTTTGTTTTTAGATTTTTTTAAAGCCTTTGACACTGTCGAACACCCTTTTATTTTTCATTGCTTAAATCTTTTTGGCTTTGGTTCACAGTTTTGTAATGTAATAAAAACCTTATGATGACAATAGCTCTGTGAAATTAAGTCAAGGCTTCACTAAAAGATTTTGTTTAAAAGGAGGCATGAGACAAGGTTGCCCAGTGTCACCTTATCTTTTTCTTGTTGCTGCTGAAACATTTTGCAATTTTATTAAGTCAAGTCCTTTAGAGGGTATACAGATTGATGATAAAAGCTTGTTTACTGTTAGGGTCCCTAACAGTACATCAACCATATTATGTCATCTATTACTTTATTTAGGACTAATGATGGGTTAAGACATACACTTAATCAAAAACTAACCTTAGGGGTAATTCACCCAAACATTACATTTACTTACCATTTAATGGGTAACAGAATTTAAATATTTACACTGAACTGCAAATAATCTTTACTTCAAAGTCTATTATGCCTGCACATATATTTAAGCTTTTCCCCTTTGCGCTTTAATTGTTATCATTATAAATGATCACAATCTCCCGTATGATCTGATGATAGTAGTTTTGTTTGATAGTAATGTATAGTGTCTATATGGTATCTGTAAATGTTTAGTGTGTATATTAAACAGAAAACGAAACATGTCTATAGCTTACTAAAAGCCTTTATGTCTATTCATATTTTTGTATAAAATGCAGAGCAGCAAGACCCGTGGATTTCATCAGCCACTCACCATCAGAGTCCTTAGTGGAGGTCATGAAGAGGAGAAAGAGGAATCCAAGCAAAAGATGCCAGAAAAAGGGAAAAGGAAATAATGTGTTATTTTGCTGATTGAGTATAGGCAGGCGCAGTGGATAGCACAATCGCCTCACAGCAAGAAGGTCGCTGGTTCGAGCCACGGCTGGGTCAGTTGGCATTTTTGTGTGGAGTTTGCATGTTCTCCCCATGTTAGCGTGGGTTTCCTCTGGGTGTGCTGGTTTCCCCTACAAGTCCTAAAATATGTGGTGACATTGGGTAAGCTAAAATTGTCTGTAGTGTATGTGTGTGTGTGAAAATGTGTGTATGGATGTTTCCCAGTGATGGGTTGCAGCTGGGTGGCGACACAATGGCACAGTAGGTAGTGCTGTTGTCTCACAGCAAGAAGGTTGCTGGTTCTAGCCTAAACGGGGTTAGTTGGCGTTTCTGTGTGGAGTTCTCTTTTTCTTCCAGGTCCTCCGGTTTCCCTCACAGTCCAAAGACATGTGGTACAGGTGAATTGGGTAGACTAAATTGTTCGTAGTGTATGAGTGTGAATGGGTGTGTACGGATGTTTCCCAGAGATGGGTTGCAGCTGGAAGGACATTCACTGCGTAAAAAATATGCTGGATAAGTTGGTGGTTCATTCCACTGTGGCGACCCCAGATTTACAAACTGAAAGGGACAAAGCCGAAACGAAAATGAATGAATGAGTATAGGCAAAGATAGACAAGACAATGTTTAATTAAGATGAAGTGTTTTAAAATGCTTATTTGTTAAAATAAAGGTTACAAAGTAAAGAAGAAATATGTTGTGTGTTTGTATATTTTTTTCACTGCCTTCAAGATTTTACATTGTAAACTAAAGGGAACAAGGGGGAAACAAATGTGGTATTTACCCTTTAACTACAGGGTACAAGGGGGGAACAGTTCTTCACTTTATTTTACAACCCGCAAATGTGGTATTTACCCTTTCACTACAGGGAACAAGGGGGGAACAGTGCTTCACTTTATTTTACAGCCCTCAAATGTGGTATTTACCCTTTAACTACAGGGAACAAGGGGGGAACAGTGCTTCACTTTATTTTACAACCCGCAAATGTGGTATTTACCCTTTAACTACAGGGAACAAGGGGGGAACAGTGCTTCACTTTATTTTACAGCCCTCAAATGTGGTATTTACCCTTTAACTACAGGGAACAAGGGGGCACAAGGGAGGAACAGTGCTTTACTTTATTTTACAACCCTCAAATGCGGTATTTACCCTTTAACTACAGGGAAGAAGCTGATCTTCAACACACTAGTGTATACTTGAACACTAAGAACAGAGAAAACTACAGCAGCATTTTTTATTGATTGAAGACCAAATTACCACATTTTTTTTTTTTATAAAGCATCAGCTATACGTTCACTGAAATGCAACAGTTAGCCCCCCTCTGCAAACAGCAGTAAAGATGCGAGCCTGTTTTAATCTACTGAACCCTGACAATAGGCTATATCATGCAAACTTATTTGTTGATAGTGAGCTATGGAGACATTGATGGCTGTGGTGAGATTGACGAGTGAACATTTATAAGGTAAGTAGTGTGTAGAAATATATTTTATATTGAATTGCAGATTTAAAATACATACTGTATACAATAAGGGTTCATAATTTCACAGGTTGTAAACCTTTTATTCATTAGCCCCTTATTACCCAAGCATTACAGTTTGTTCCCTTGTACCTACGCAAACGTTATTTAATACTTACACTATACATACAGAAAAGTACACTGTTATTTCACTGTTCTTACGCGGTAGTTTTCGTGTTGAATATCTGGTTGTTACCCACTTATTACCCAAGTATTACGGTTTGTTCCCTTATACCTTCACATACAATCATTATACTTATACAATACATACAGAAAAATACACTGTAATTTCACTGTACTTACACGGTACTTTGCGGGTTGTAAAAGAAAGCATTACCAAAATGTTAATCTCACTTATGTTTTTTTCTACTGAACACAAAAATGTATTGAAAAAATGTTGAACACATAGTAGGAAAAATACTACAGAAGTCAGCAGCTACTTATTTCCTGGCCAAATATTGTAAGTAAGTTGCTTTGGAGAAAATGAAGAGCAATATAAAATTAAGTATACATTAAAAAGCACCTAGCTTACCTCTTTTTAATGATTTAATATAAGTCATTTGTGTCTCCAGAATGTGTCTGCAAAGTTCCAGCAAAAAACAACCATAAGATTTTTTATTATACCTTTCAGGACACTGTATTTTCTGCTCTAAACAATGTAGCTGTTTTTGTGGTCTGTGCCTTTAATGCTAGCTCTCCCTGCCCAATGTTCCCATGTGTCTGTCGGTGTACCTCAGCTCAGCCTCTGCTGCCACAGTCAAGAAAGCAGGTACCATGTAACGTTTGTGAGATCTATAAATTTTTCGGATGATTATTTGATGCATTTGATTGCATTTTTCTGCATTGAGTCACACGCATTGTCGTTACAAACTTCGCGCCCACACAGCAAACACTCATACAACGCGCAAGTTTAACTTTTTTTATTACGTTTTTGCATGGTGAATGTGACAGGATACACATTAACATCCACTGCTGTATGGATATCCGTTATGTTAATGTACAAAATAAACCTGATTTAACCTCCACAATCTGGGATTAAAGCATCTTCTTTTATAAATTTACTGACACACGGCTTTGGTAATAAAGTAATGCTGAAGTAAATCGCTGTAATTCATTACAAACATTCACTGTTTAAAAAAGCTTTTAAACTTGTAAAACTCATTCTTCATTCAAATTTGATAATTGATGAAAACAGTGAGCTCAACAAATCTTTTAATCCCAGTTGCTTTGCACACGTCCTGTCTTGTTGACAAGATTATACTCGTTACTACAGAGACAAGTTAATATATGACTGTCACTCAATTCAGTGGGCAGGGAAACCTCGTTTCTACATCAAGTTAAGGTCGGCCTCAAAATGGGAGGGATTTGGATCCTATTTTTTATATCACCCTTAATATGACTGTGGACACTATACCTGCACACAGTTCTGTCCACAGTTCTGTCCAGCTTACAAAAGAATATTTTTATTATAGGTGCCCTTTACAGTGGCGCCCCCAGAAAATTTTCTTAGGGGTGGCCAGAAGAGGCAGCACCAAATCTTGGGGTGGCACACAAAAAAATAATGAATTAAGTGTAATGTTATATTTTTGTTTCTGGTAAATGAAATAATGTAGTTTTTATTCATTTAATTAATTTTTCTTGAAATATTGCAACTTATTCCTTGAAATAATTCAGGAAGTACATGTGCAAACCAAATAAAAATCTATGTTTAGTTTAAAAACACTTTTATATATATATATATATATATATATATATATATATATATATATATATATATATATATATATATATATATATATATTTATATATATATATATTTATATTGTATAAATAACTTTTTTTACGCGCTTTTATTTTACATCATACAGTATATGCCATGTCTAAAATTAATGAAGATTAATGAGTTTATTATTCCCAGAGATGGGTTGCAGCTGGAAGGGCATCCACTGTGTAAAAATGTGCTAGATAAGTTGCCTGAATGAAAGGCATTACTATATACTCACTCACTTTACCTAATAATATAATTTATCCATATTGCTTTTTGAGCCATTTTATTATGCAGCTTCTTCTATTAATAAACTGTACCTTAAGGTAAATATTAAATTCCCATTGCTGTCTATTGAAGGTGTGTGCGTGCTGTCAACGACGATCGAGAGGGCAGTGGCGGTTCAAGTTTAAATGACACCCTGGGCGAACCACCCTAAACACCCCACCTCCTTTGAATTGTTAGATTTGTTATTCAATAAATATAACAATTTATTTATATTTATTCTAAATAAATACAATTAGTATTAAGTAAAGTACCTTTATTGTCATTGTAGTTATACAACGAAATTTGTTTGGTAACTCACAGAATTGTATTAAAATACAATTAATATTAGTATTATTATACAATTATTATTTTAAATAAATAACAGAAATCGTTCCTAAATATTACTGGAAAACAACAACTGAAGTGATATGCCAAGATCACTTAAGTAACCTTTTGCAGGAAAATAATTATGACAATTCTAAAGAATACAAAAAATGTATTATAGAATTATCTGTGGTCTTAGACCAGATCATGGCTAAGAAATCATGTTATGAAGTCTTACCTCCCTGACTCATTATCCCTCCTTTCTGCTTTAAAGCCATGCTTAGTGAAAGTAACATCATCGTCATCATCATATTATATAAACTTTAGTCGACTTTCAAAACTCGCTGCGTGCCGACACCTCTGCACAAAAGGCTGTTACTCCGTTTCACGGCGCATGAGCGGTGCCTATTTTGTTTGCGTGTATGCAAACAACCAACCGGGATTCACACGGGAGTGCGTGAGGCGCGCGGGAATGGTTTTCTGCGTGCATGCGTCATTTTGCTTTTACCAGCATTCACCACTGAAACAGCACTAAGGGGGAGAGACAATGAATCAACTACGTCAATAACACCAACAATAATTTAGTGGCTGCATTTTATTTATTTAAATATAGGGAATTTATAAGTACATTTAAATCAATAATGTCTACAGCAAAATTAAATTGGGGTGGCCACAGGGGTGGCCAGAGTTTACCGAGGGGTGGCCGTGGCCACCCCTGGCCACCCCTTGGGGGCGCCCCTGGCCCTTTAATTATTCCTATACTGACTTCGTCTAAATTTGCCAGATGTCTAACACTTTAAGGTGCCTCCTGTGCTAGATTGTCAAGAGCCATTCCATGAAAGCGTAGAAAATGCCATCCTTCCTTAGCAGTGAGGTCCTCTGCACCTTTAGCCATATAAAAGTAAAGAGAAGGCTTGTTCCAGTCAAGAACAGAGAACTGCAAACGTGAACAGAGCTGGTCTTTGGCCTCCTAGATAGATAAAAAAAAAAAAACACTTTTACATTAACAACAATACATTACACCCCTCCCTGTCTCTTATCTATATATGGGTTGTTGAAGTGATATTTTATTTCATTGTCACAAAATATTTTGACATCAACAAATTGTATTTTGGCAATTCCAACGAAAACTTAAATTAGTTGAAGGACCCTATTCAACATCATGTGACAAAAGCCCCCTGTAAAACCCATGAAGTGCATTTGTCTCAGATTTCTACACATATTTAATTAATTTATTTACATGTTTAATTAACCTTGTATGTGTCAATAATTAAGCCACCACACAGTAAGGCATTAATAATTTTGTGTAGTGTCAGATAAAACTTGCTCTCACGTCCTTAAATGACAAAAATCTCACCGTGTAAAAAATTCACATAAAAGGACTTTTAAGGACATCAGTATCTGTTCTAATTACAATTACCAAAAAAATTATCAAAGCTCAGTAACCTTCTGTGACCCTATTTGTGGATTGTATATGTCCCCATGACCATGTCAAGAATTTGGCTCATTTACGCAGGTATAATTTTATTTATTTATTTATTGAACTACTTGCATAAACCAAAATATATACAAACCATACTCTGACATCATCCCAACATCAAATCAAACCAACTTTATAATTGACTATAATATACACAAGCAGAAAGAAGTAATAAAGTGAGTAATATTTTAAACTTGAAAAATTGCCATTAAAAATGGTTTAATATTGAAATTTTAAGCTTTCTTGACAAAATTAAAGCCTATAAACAAATGCAAGTACAAAGCTTCATATTTAAAAAGCACAGGGGTAAAAAATTAAATATTTATGGTAAATGAGGAAGAACTATTAAAACTCCAATAAAAAACACATCTGAGCCAATATTTATGAAGTTAGCATTAACAGGAAAAATCCCCCTGGAAAAATGTCCATTTTCAAAAAAATCAACTGACATCAATAGTTTTACCAGCATCAGTTATAATCAATTAAAAATTATGATTAAAAATCTAACACTGCATAAAAAAAATATCTGATAAAAAAATCTGATATTTAAACAAGTATATATATATATATATATATATATATATATATATATATATATATATATATATATATATATAAACGTATATATATTTAAACGTGTGTGTGTGTATATATATATATATATATATATATATATATATATATATATATATATATATATATATATATATTTAAACAAACATTTAAACGTATATATATATATATATATATATATATATATATATATATATATATATATATATATATATATATAAATAAATTTAAACTTATATATATATTTAAAATAGAGCTGTCAATCTATTAAAAAAAATTAACTAATTAATCACAACTTTAAAAAAAAAATTAATCGCGATTAATCACAGTTAAAATAATGAAACTTGTAATTTTGGATATTTAAATGTTAAAATGAATGTAAATGCAAGACAAAAATATTTGAATTCAAAATATAATTGCTTAATAGAATTTTTGTTTAACTTGTAACACAGATTTCTTCATGTAAACAACATACCCACAATAAACCATCTTGACAGCCATATTTATTACAGAAATTAAAACACAGGTATGTTAATGACATTTAAATTTCAAAACAATCAATGCCAATAAAGAAAACATTGATTTCCATGTTGGATTCTAAGTGGACTGCAAAAAATTATAATAATTAAGTATAGAATACAAACTATTGCACTCATTGTAAAGTTTTATTGCTGTGAGTTGAGAACATTAGTCATAGAGTCCTCCTTTACATTCATCCATTTGCTAAGACTAGGAGTATCTCGCAAGTGCACAGAGACTCCCAAATGCCCGCAAACGAATGATAATTTCTTGCAAAGCGGTCGTTAAATACATTGCACACCCTTCTCGCCCCTACTCAGATGTGTCGCTTACTCCACCCCTGACACCACTCAACGGGCCTGACACAGACACACACACAGACAGACACACACAACGCGCTGCAGACGTTTTGGCCCCAACGGCCTTCCATACTGGAGCGACTCCCCATCAGATTCAACACGCATGATCACGTTCATCAAATTTGCTTAAACTAAGCGTCCTAAAGTATTACTGTATTTCACAAGGATTCTGACACAACAACGCGAAGCATACGCTTTCGTTGCGTTTAATGAGGAAACACACTAAACTTGGAGGGCTCATGCTGAAAGGCAGAGTAATGCCCTGTCTTTGACAGCTCACGACTTCACCAGACATTCTGAGTACATTTACATAAGACACCAATACTCCGATTTTAATATGATTAAGATAATACTCTAATTAAAATTCTACCGTGTAGCCTTAAAAGGAACCTTACCTTAAAGAAACACCAAGTCTCGAAATGCGGACGATTTTCTTTCTGTTCGCCATGCGGTATCAACTTACAAAAGAAGTCGAAAGTTAAAAATGAAACACCCGAAACAACAACACCTGGACCATTTTGTTAATGAAACCGAATTTAAAGGTTGAAATTCAGAAAATTAATATATGTTTGAGAATTATATTGATATATAAAATATTAATATATGCTATTTTAACAATTTCACAGAGTCAGTAAAGGACCACAGACACACATATCGCATTTTTTTTTTCATTGAGAATGCAGTATCAAATTCCATTAATACAACACTCTTCCACCATGTCCTTACTCCATGTTCACATTAAATACCTCAGATTGTCAAAAGTAAAACTGCCAAATGGCAGTTGACGTCGAAAAATTAAAACCTGAAATTACTGGTAAATGAAACTCTTTAGGAAATGTTGGATAGCAAGGTGAAACGATGACATGAATCAAACTATGTGCTAACATGTTAAACAAGATCATGAAAGGAACATTTAAAAAGCAACTCATGTAACCACTTGAATCATACTATTGTTCAAATCATGTCCTAATAAATAAATCCAATAATTTGATTACAGATGTCCATGTAAAGGCCATTGTTACTTGAAATGGTTATGAACTAAGAACTGGGTACCTCAATTGTTCGACCATTGTACTCTCCAAATGACTGACAATACTGACAAAAACTTTACAAAGCTAGAAAAGGCAACATGCAGCATGCCCAAATCTAAAGGTAATGTTTATCCCCCTTCAGATGGGGAACTTCAATGCTATTGGAGGATTTATTTATTAATCCACGAATGGGGATTTCATTTCAGAAAGCCAATCGTCTGAAAGAGTATACAACGAGCCAATGAAATGCCAATGAATTGGAAGCGTAAGCTTGCGCACGTGTGCCTTTTTGCCAATTAGCTCCACATATAAGCACAGGGGAAGCAAGGAAACACCATCCTTTTCGCTTCAGAGACTTTTACAGCCTTCTGAGAGAGTCGATGAGGGTTCCTCCTGCTGTATTCCAGTGATTTGAGCGAACTAGAGCATTCTCCCGGTCCAGAGTGGGTACACGCGGCGGCAGACGGTCGAGCTGGGATTCTCCCTTGCCTGGCGTTCTTTGGGTCCGGTCCTCCAGAGCGGTGCGTAAAAGAGCAACACAGTCATGCAGCACGTCCTTTTCAGGATAGCAATCCGAATGTGCGTTTCTGGATGCGGTGTTTTCCTGTCTCTGGATGATGGGCACGATCACTGTGTTGCATGTTTGAGGGTCCAACATGTTAATGCGGTGCTCGCGGGCAGTTCATGTTGTCATTGCAATGCCATGACTGTTGCTCAATTGAGATCGCGGCTAGCCCTTGTGAAGGGGTGAACCACCCCAGCTGTCCCCTGCAGTGCAGCGGGCACTCGGGCAGATCTGAGGGTTTCAGCGAGAGATAATCCATTGCCCACGGGCCCGCGGAACTCCCGCTCCTCCAATCGCTCCATCCAAGCTACGGGCGGGGGAAGCCTCTCGTCCCCTTCTTCCCGGAGGTGTACAGTAGGCTCACGCAGTCTTGGAGGGAACCTTTCTCTGCCCATGCTGCGTGTTCCTCCCCTCTCACCACTCTTGATGGCGGAGCGACCAGGGGGTATGAAGCGATTCCGCCGGTCGAGTGCGCCATTGCGTCAATCTTTGTCTGCGTGGCGCCCCGTCTTGGCGGGGTCCACCTCGTCTTCGTCCAAAGCCTGTAGATTATCTGCCTCCCTCGGAGCTAGTGCTTACAGGGCTGCAGGCCCGGCTGCTTACGCCTTGCACACGATGGCCACCTACCATCGCTACCAGGCGCTGGCCGAGCTGCACAACGGTGGGTCCACCCCAGGCTTGTTAAACGAGCTTCGCACCGCAATCGACTATGCTCTTCGGACCACTAAGTCCGTTGCGTGTGCATTGGGTAGGACGATGTCCACATTAGTGGTCCAGGAGCGCCAAATCTGGCTAAACCTGGTCGATATGCGCAAAGTCGACAAAGTTCGCTTTTTTGACTCCCCCATATCCCAGGCTGGCCTGTTTGGCGACACTGTCAGTGAATTCACCCAGGAGTTCAAGGCGGTGAGAGAGCAGTCAGATGCGATGGGCAATGTCATCTATCGGCGGGAACGTAAGCCCGCTCCGCCCACCGTATCATCCACATCTACTGCTCCTCGCCAAGGGCGTCCGCCTACGAGTGCTGCCCCGCCCCAGCCTGCGCCTCCGGCGAAGTGGGCACGTCGAGCACCTCGGAAGCAGGCAGCCCCCTCTGCCCAGGGCGCCGTTAAGTCCGCTGGAGGGCGGAGCCCCAATTCCAACGGTACTTTTCAGTGCCACGAAAACATCAATGAAAGAGCACTTTTCCACTTCCCTGGATGTGACAGCACGAACCCTGCCAGTCTGAGATGCTCTGCTTCCCAGCTTGCAGGCTCTGTGCGCTTCGCCAGTGGCTCACGAGCGCTGGGAGGACGGTCTCCTTTCTCCCACCCCTCGAGGCCCCTCTCCGGAGTTAGGGTGCGGAGTGAGAGCAAATCTCTCGCCTCCAGCTCTTCTGCGGGACCCTCGCGCTTCCCGGATCAGCACAACCACTCAGCGCTGCCCCACTGCTGGTACGTCAGTAATTGTTGCGATGAGTCCATTAGCGAGCCCTTCGCGGTTGCTCATACGCACGATCAGACTCGGTTATGCGATTCAGTTCGCGAATGGCCCCCAAGTTTACGGGTGTGTATTTCACCAGGGTCAGCCCCCTGTCCGCCCCTGTCTTGCAAGAGGAGATAACTGTCCTATTGGCGAAGGATGCAATCGAGCCGGTCCCTCCAGCCGAGATGGAGAGCGGGTTTTACAGGCCGTATTTCAAGGTACCCAAATAGAGCGGTGGGTCACACCCAATCCTAGATCTGAGCGTTTTGAACTGCTGTCTGCACAAGATGCCGTTCAGAATGCTCACGCAGAGGTGCAGCAATAGACCTGAAGGATGCATATTTCCATGTATCCATTCCTCCTCGCCACTGTCAGTTTCTGTGGTTTGCGTTCGAAGGTCGAGCGTGGCAATACAAAGTCCTCCCCTTCGGGCTCTCTCTGTCTCCGCGGGTCTTCACCAAGCTCGCGGAGGGTGCCTTAGCGCCCCTTCGGCTTGCGGGCATCTGCATACTCAATTATCTCGATGACTGGCTAATTTTAGCCAATCGCGGGAGCAATTGATTATGCACAGAGACAAGGTGCTCCGGCACCTCCACCTGTTGGGGCTTCAGGTCAACTAAGAAAAGAGCAAACTCACCCCCGTGCAGAGGATCTCTTTTCTCGGGTTGGAGCTGGACTCGGTCACCATGACAGTGTGCCTCTCCAGAGAGCGATCTTAGCTGATGCTAAACTGAGAGCACGACAGCAAAATAGTGGTCCCACTGAAATTATTTCAGAGGCTCCTGGGGCATATGGCATCTGCAGCCGCTGTCACGCCGCTCAGATTACTCCATATGAGACCACTACAGCACTGGCTTCACGATCAAATCCCCAGACGCGCATGGCACTGTTACTGCGCTGTGTCGCCGCGCCCTCAGCCCTTGGAACGACCCCTTGTTCCTACAGGCCGGAGTGCCTCTAGGACAGGCGTCCAGTCATGTTATTTCAATAGATGCTTCCAGCACGGGCTGGGGGGCTGTATGCTGCGGGCATGCAGCTGCGGCCCTGTGGAAAGGAACCCAGTTGCATTGGCATATCAATTGCCTGGAGCTGTTGGCAGTGTTCCTCGCTCTCCACCGTTTATTTCAGTGCTGGAGCAGCAACACGTGCTAGTCAGGATGGACAGCACGGCGGCGTATATCAACCGCATGGGGGGTATTCGCTCTCGCCGCATGTCTCAGCTCGCCCGCCGTCTGCTCCTCTGGAGTCACCCGCGGCTGAAATCGCTGCACGCCATTCACATTCCAGTCAAGCTCAACCGTACAGCGATGCGCTCTCATGGCAGCCTTTACATCCCGGAGAATGGAGACTCCACCCCGAGTCTGTTCAGCTGATATGGGCGCGATTCAGGAAAGCCCAGATCCATCTGTTTGCTTTTCCAGAGAATGCTCATTGGCAGGTGTTTTTTTTCCCTGACTGAGGGCTCTCTTGGCACGGATGCACTACCCCACAGCTGGCGTTTCCCCCAGTGAGCCTGCTTGCGCAGTTACTGTGCAAGGTCAGGGAGGACGAGGAACAGGTTTTGCTGGTTGCGCCCCTCTGGCCCAACCGGACCTGGATGTCAGAGCTCTCCCTCCTCGCAACGGCCCTCGCCCGGCAGATACCTTTGAGAGAGGACCTACTCTCTCAGGGACAGGGCACCATCTGGCACCCTCGCCCCAATCTTTGGAAACTCCACGTGTGGTCCTTGGACGCGAGGAAGACTTAGGTAACCTACCGATTGCGGTGGTTAATACCATCACTTAGGCTAGAGCCCCCTCCACGAGGCGGGCCTACGCCCTGAAATGGAGTCTATTCACTGAATGGTGCATCTCTTGCAGAGAAGACCCCCGAAATTGTCAGATCAGCGTTGTGCTTTCTTTCCTTCAGGAGAAGCTGGAGAGCAGGCTTTCGCCCTCCACACTCAAGGTTTACGTGGCTGCCATCTCCGCTCATTATGACGCGGTGGCTGGCAGCACCGTGGGAAGGCATAACCTTATCATCCTCAGAGGCTCTAGGCGAATTAATCCACCCCGCCCCCCTCTCATGCCCTCTTGGGATCCCGCCCTTGTTCTCACAAGCCTGCGTACAGATCCCTTTGAGCCACTTGACTCAGTATCTTTAAGATTTCTGTCCCTGAAGACAGCTCTACTGGTCGCGTTGGCATCTATTTTCGGTCAGTGACTCATGCCTGTAATTCAGGCCGGATTACCCTCACTCTATCCTGAGACCCCGCCCCGGAAATGTGCCCAAGGTTCCTACCACACCATTTAGAGACCAGGTAGTGAGCCTGCAGGGGCAGACCCAGCCCTTTTCTTACATTGTCCAGTTCGCGCTTTGCGTATTTATCTGGACCGCACTGAGAGCTTTGGATCATCTGAGCAGCTCTTCATCTGTTAAGGCGGTCGGCAGCAGGGAAGTGTTGTATCGAAACAGAGGTTAGACCACTGGATGCCATCTCTCTTGCTTATCAGAGCCAGGGCGAGCAGTGTATTAGGTAACCCTTGGTGATTGAGGATACAACTCGGTTAAGGTGTTGAAACACGCTTGCTGCGCCATTCTCCCTAACACGAAGATACATGCGCTTTTTTATCTGTAAGTAAAGTCCCCTGTTAGGTGAGCCCTGCAGATTCCTCCGAGGCCCCCAACACTGACTCAGTGGAGGAGTCACTTGCTGGCTCACTACGTTGTAGGTCTGCCCGCTGGTCAGCCCGCGTTTTGGGTATAGGTGCCCGCTATGCATGATCTCTACTAGGCGATCCCATATGCTTATTCAGCCACGGTGCAGTCCCCACTCAAGGGCGGACCCGTGTCTTCCCTCTCCGCTAACCATCTTTTATATGCATACTCCCCCTTTTCTGGGCTAGTCCATATATTTTTTCCATCATATCTCCCCAGTGGGTAGCAGATGGCCTCCGCAGCGTCCTCCCTGCATGCTTTCCCAACGTACTGTAGTATTTTCCTAGAATTTTCTAGACGCTTGCGACTCCCAAAAAATAGATCTAAATCCGTAAAACTTCTTTTGAAGTGGGATAAGTAAGGCCAGGGATCACGTTGGAGGACCGCGCCTCTCTTTGATGCAGGAGTGCTCACGCTATGCTTGGCTATCCTCTCATCGGAGGCGAAGGTAAGGTGCAGTTATTATAGTGTTTTCCAGACATTTCCCCATTCGTGGATTAATTAATAAATCCACCAATAGCATTAAAGTTCCCCATCCGAAGGGGGACGCTCTGGTTACTAAAGTAACCTTCGTTCCCCGAGGAGAGGAACGGAAATGCTATTTAGCATATCCATAATGATTGTTCCTTAGCTGTAAGTGTCAGTCTCTTCAGTTAAAAGGATGGCGTTTCCTTGCTTCCCCTGTGTTTATATGCGGAGCTAATTGGCAATAAGGCATATGTGCGCAAGCTTACGCTGCCAATTTATTGGCATTTCATTGGCCCGTTGTAAACTCTTTCAGACGATTGGCTTTCTAAAACGAAATCCCCATTCGTGGATTAAATCCACTAATAGCATTTCCTTTTAGTAACCAGAGCGATAGCCATTTTAACATAAAATAGGAAGAACAGATAAAATCCCCAAAATAACACTTAAAAAAATAAATGCCAGAGAGATTAAGGGTATTTTTACAGTAATTTATAGACATCAATCAAATGTCAGATTGCTTTTGATGAGGTTTATATTTTTTCCTTTGACTATAACAAAAATTTAAAGCTAAATTTTGTCATTTAATTTGAATAATATAGGCTGATAAAAAAAGTGACTTCTATGGCATTACTGTGCTGCATAAGTGGCAAAGTTTCTGTATCTAAAGTTGAATTAGACAATAAATGCATTTACATAAAGTGGCAAAATTGAATGAGATTCAATTTGAACATGACATTCTGATCACAGAGGTGATTGACAAAATGATAGTTGGATTCTAAAAATGCCAGCAGGTGGTAGCAAGCAATATTATTACTAAACTTCATTTATTTAACCGATTCGTTTGAATTAATGATTTGTTCAGTAAATTTTGCTTGCTTGCTTCAGTAAGTATTAAATTTATGGTTGTTGCATATTTATTAGGCTTACAATGAAGTTGATTCCGCTGGTCACTGCTAATTCATTCACTCCATGCTGTACAATGTGACAGTCTTACAAGTGATTATGAGAGCTGGTAAAATAGATGACATGCTAAGATGCCTAAGTATTATATAAAACAATAATTTAAGGCAATCACAGGTTGCTAAATTTATGCTTAATCAGAAGTCCATAAGCACAAACTGAGAAACAACTGATGACGGCATGGTTTGATGTTTGGTTGACCAATCAGTGCAAGGTAAAGTCATTCTGTGGTCTTGTAGATTTCATTAATACTAATATGTACACTTTATATAATAAAATTTATTTCCTAATTTTAGGGCATTTTTGGCTTCAAAATGTCTGCAATAAAATCTAATCAATTTTAATATAAGAATTTAGCTGTTTTTTTTTTCTTTCAAAAAGAGAAAAATTAATTAAATCCAATGTGATTAAAACAAGCATGTTCAAATTAGCCAGGGGCACAAGCAGAGGTGGAACGAGTACAAAAAATTTATACTCAATTACAAGTACTGTTACATTGCTGAAATTATACTCAATTACAAGTAAAAGTATTGGTGTTAAAAAGTACTTAAGTAAAAGTACAAATTACTCTTTATAAAAACTACTCAAGACTACAAGTTACTTTTTTAGGTAGTTTACATTTTCCCCCTGCGTTTGCTAGGGTTTCCTTCGGGTGCACCGGTTTCCCCAGTCCAAAAACATGCGCTTTAGATGAATTGGGTAAATTAAAATGTCCGTAGTTGTGAATGAGAATGTATTGGTGTTCCCAAGTGATGGGATGCAGCTGAAAGGGCATCCGTTGTGGAAAACATGTGCTGGATAAGTTGGTGGTTCATTCCACTGTGGTTACCCTGAATTAATAAAGGGACTAGCCAAAAAGAAAATAAAAGATTATAAAGATTTTTATAACTATTTAAGATTATTAAAAATCAAACTTTGATGCATCAATCGCTTTTATTTATATCATGGACATTTTTACCTATTAAAGTTAAATATTAATGACAAGAGAAAATGGGTTGCTCTACAATTATATTTTTTATTATGGCAAGAATAAAAGCAAAAAAAAAAAAAAAAAAAAAAAAAAAAAAATATATATATATATATATATATATATATATATATATATATATATATATATATATATATATATATATATATATATATATATTGCCCACTTAATTCACACATTACTGGCTGGCTGGCTAGTTTCTGTCCTTTACTTATAAACTGAAAAGGCAATAATTGTCCAAAAATCCTGTCCATTATCACCAATAAAGCCTAGAAATTGGGCATCAGTATACTGTAAACTGAAGACATAATTTGTTACTTAATTTTTGTTTGTAGCTGTTACATCATAATTACTTCATAATTATATATCAGTGTAAAACCTATAAATGGTGAAAAAAAATATTCTGTAATAGTAAAACCATATGGGTCTCCACTTTTTTGTTTTAACAAACTTATCCCTCAGGTTTTCCAAACTTTAAAAAACACTTTCTTCCTTTCCATGCCTGTTGCAATTTCTAGTCAAGAATTATTGATCATCTGTTTATCTCTATTAATGTTACGCCTGGACGGATCATTAGGATGTCTGTACAGTCGTACCCGTTTCAGACAAAATCTCTTTAAAGTGATTCACATTCAACTTAAATCAAATGCAGTGCCATGTGAACCATTCACCCAAAATCTGTTTACACCCCTTGCTGAAATCATGTTGCTTGTACCAAAAGCAAACCTTAGCAAACACAGCTGATGACGTCACATTCGCTGCAAGTTCAATAACAGAAAGCTGACTGGCTATTGCATGTTGGTGTCATATGTAATTGTAATACCACAAATTACATTAGGACTAGTGGAATAAAGAACGACAACACGACTAAAATCAAGCAAAAGCAACAAAAAAAGAATTTAAATGAGCATTAGACGTAGCATTACATGGACATCGGAAAAATAAGACCTGTGCAAACATATTTAAGACCTAGAACAGCGAATTTAGGACTTTTTAAGGCCTAAAATTTAGATTTTTTAATTTTGGGGTGCTTTCACACCTAGACTTTGTTTCAGAACCTGTCTCATTTGTCCATAGAATTTACTTGCACGTGACTTGTTTTAGCTTCTTTGGTCTGTTTAGAAATTTTGCCGTGTGAAAGCGAATCGCACCAAAAGCAAAGAGCAACAATGTAACAATAGTAATCTCTGTTTCGGAACAACTGAATCGATTCACAGGTGTGGAAGCACCCTTAGACTTTAAGACCCGGCTAGCTGGATGGCTCTGCAGAGGGCACGTTTCCTCCACTTATTTTTGGATATTGGATATGTGCATTAAAATCTGTTAATGGAAACGCCACAATGCACATATATTCTGAAAATACATGTGCATGGAAAAACCAGCAGGCATAGCACATTATAAAACATCTAAAGTGTTGTTTTGGTCATTCTAAAACACCTTAACCATTTCAGTATTAGTGTTATTTTATTATTAATGACCTCCAGAATTGTTAATTTCTGAGGTGCAAATCATTTATTAAATAAAGATAATATATTCACGCAGCTTCTCCTATTGCAGCAAATTCCGTTTTCAATGTAGATATTTGTCGCCAGTTAAACAGGAAGTGGCAAATTGTTTTCTTTGACTTGTTGGATGGAAAGGCTGCTTTATTTGCACGTCTTTTATGCGATATTCCAGTTTTGGGCAAAAAATTTAATTTGCATTTTTAGATGATAACATAGCTATCCACACTGCATCAGCACAGCTGTCCCCTGTCTTCCCTATACCTGTAGGTGAAAAGCTCCTCCGGGTGTGGCCATGGGCATTCATCCTCTGCTATTTCTTCCTCATTTCAGATTCATTATTCTTGAATCTCTATGTCAATCGCTAACTTTTGATTGTATGATGACGTTCAGCTCACGCAAATCTGCAGTAGCCTGAACTTGTTTTTCGGTTCAGGTAAAATACCAGGTTTTTCATTGGTCTGTCAAGATGAGCTTTTCTTATTGGCTACCGAAATGCTGGTCAGTGGTTGAAATATTAATTACTGTACTCGGTAACGAGTTGTGATTTTAAAAGTAACAAAGTAAATTACTCAGCTTCATTTGTACTCAAGTACAAGCAAAATTACAGACTTTAAATTGTACTTATGAAAGTAAATATACGAGTGAAAGTAACACGAGTAGTTGCAATTCATTTCATTACCTCCAACACTGAGCACAAGTATGTTTAGCCGAGGACTGGTTGCCCTCGCCGGATACATGCGTGATGAGCTCCCATCATGACCTGAAGGTGGACAACTCCGCAATTGTAAAAAGACACTTTAAAATAGGTACCATCTTTGTAAATAAGCTGCAGATTTGACATTTAAACAACTACATTCTCGCATAAACAATATTTCATTATTTTATTGGTTCTGTTCAGTACTTGTGTAAGATTGAATTAGATTGAACCGTCTTTGAAATGTTTGCTGGGACATCGGGGTTCTTTTTATCGCAGGTGTTCAAAAGCTTATAGTCATCAACGTGTAATTAGTGTACATAGTGTAAATGCGCGTGACTGAGTTGAAGCGAAATGCTAATCAATCGTGTTGGTAATTATACAAAAAGGCAATCGATTTCAGGTAGGATCCGACTCTTACAATTCACTTAAGGGAGCCGATTCCTAGAACCGAACTGAGTCACTTGACTCGTAAACACAAACTCCCTTCACCAGACAACATAGAAAGCCTGCGTTGTGAACTTGCCGTGGTCTCCTCCAAACAGATTTATCGGTAAGTGTTGAAATGTCCAATTCTGGAAATTAAATGATTGTTTTATACTATTTCTGTATATTGCATGTAATTCACCAAGTAACTTTAGATTCTTATGTCACGTTGTTCATTAACAGACCGTTTTAGTGCGCCATTTTATGAACGAAGTTACCAGAAGATGGTTGTAACGCTAATGCAAATTTTGTGTTAACTTAGTGTTAACTGTGTTCTATTTACGCATAGCATTGAGTTAAAGTGACCACAGAGGTTTAGTGAGCTCTGAGGAATAAAGTGGCCTTCACTTTATTATGAACCTCATTATCAAACAAAAAAATAAAATTTAATTGTCTAATTATGTACTTTGTATTAATTAGAACTTATTGTATAATGTCAAAGAAGCTGAGGAGACATCAACCGCCAAGTGTGTATCAGGAAAATGACTGACTATGAATAGATGACAGGACATTGATAGATGACAGCTACAGTAAAGTATTTCAGCTACAACATACTGTTATATCACAGTAACCATATTGCCATTAATTGTAACTTCACAGTAAAATATAGTTAATTCTACAAGAAAATACCATGAAATCACAGAAATGGGCCTTACTACCTATCTACCTTGAAGTCACATATGGCTGTAATTACACAGTAATTTAGTGTAAAACAAATCACTGGCTTACTGTGAAAGTAATACAATTATTAGTCAGTAATTTACTGTTAATTTAGGGTCAAATATTTTCTGTCATTCTGTTTTTTAAGGTGAGGGCTTTAAAGGTGCTGAGGAGCTCTTAGATAATACAGAAAATTGAGACTAACAGTAGAGTTTCTGACATTTATCATGTTTACATTTTACAGTTTCTGACTGTAGGTCATAACATAACAACCGATTGTTAACATATTTTTTCTTTTATGCATTTTTTCCCCTTATTGTTGCTCAATGGTGTTGGACAATGAAGAACTGACAGGAACTGAAAGGCTTGTGATGGCAGTAATGTTGACCTGAACAGGGGTCTTCTACAAGTAACCTCATAAAGACACTGCCATCATCATCATCAAGGTGTTAAAGTTCTTATAGACCTTATCTTTACTAGACACTGGCAAACTCTGCTTTCACTCTGCCCAAAGTCCCAGCTGGACTGTTTTGGCCCAAGGTATCCGATCAGGCCCTGGAAGTGACTGTGGAAACGCGTCTGGCCCTGACTTGCATTGGCATGCTAACTTAAGGCGCGAGAGTAGAAACATGGCTCTTGAATACATTCCCAGAGCTTGTGTCCACCTGGGTTTGGCCTATGCATTTTAACTGTGACAAATAATGGTGTTTTTACAAGTGACTGTCAAGTGAACACAGGAAGATATTAGAGGGTAGTATTCCCATGAACTGCAGTGTCCTCTTTGGTTCAATGAATCTGCATTATTCTGGCAAATAATCATTTGTACGCATTAAATCTAAGAAATTTCACTTTAAGTTTTTGTTTTAAACAATATTGTTTAAAGTCCAGTTGGTTGAAACTGTTTACAAAAAAACATTATTAAAGTCCTTGTTAAGATTATCAATTTGTTTAAATCTACATGTTTTATTGTGTATTATATGACATATAGTTTATTATGAGATTGTTCTTAACTTAACTCACTTTATTTCTATAGCACTTTCACAAATTACAATGGATTACCAAAGTGCTGTACATAAAAACACATAAAAAGCATGTAAAATATACATAAAACCAAAATACATAAACTCACATCACATGATTAAAAGCTAAAGAAAATAGGTGTGTTTTCAGTGACCTCTGAAAAGACTCAAAAGTTTGAGCTGTTCTTACAGAGAGTGGGAGATCGATCCAGAGTCTTGGAGCTGCAACCGAGAAGGCTCTATCACCTCGACATTTTAAGCGTGATCTAGGAACTTGCAAATAGAGACGATCCATAGAGCGAAGAGATCTCACAGGTTGGTGCATAATAACTACTCAGAAATATACTCAGGGGCCAGGCCATGGAGGGATTTAAAAATATACAACAGAACTTTGTACTGAATTCTAAACTGGATTGGTAGCCAGTGTAGGGAAACAAGTACAGGTGTAATGTGCTCTCGGTTTTTTGTGCCTGTTAAAAGCCTGGCAGCTGCGTTCTGGACTAGCTGCAGTCGCGAGAGAGAGGCCTGACTCACACCCAGATACAATGCGTTGCAATAGTCCAGACGAGAAGAGATAAAAGCATGAACAACTTTCTCCAAATCACTGAAAGAGAGGATAGACTTAAGCTTGGCAATATATCTAAAATAGAAAAAACTATTTTTGACAATCGCATTAATTTGCCGTTCAAATTTTAGCTCAGAGTCAAAGATGACACCAAGACTCTTTACCCAGGAATGTATTTTCCCAGGATGCAATGACAGATTGCCATTAGAGTCTGAACCTTTTCTGGCCAAAAACAATAATTTCGCACTTATCTTTATTCAGTTGGAGAAAATTATTTGCCAACCAACACTTCACATTAGCCAAACAATTAAGCAAAGCCTGAAGGGAGGATTGATCACTAGATTTTATAGAGAAGTAGATTTGAGAGTTATCAGCATTTAGATGGTAATTTATGACATGCTTTTCAAACATTTTTCCTAACGGAAGTAAGTAAAGGGAGAACAAAACAGGACCCAGTATTGAGCCTTGCGGTACCCTACACATTAATTGCATGACAGATGAAGAGGAGTAGCCTAAACTGACTGATATAGTTCTATCCTTATGAGGAGAACCAATCTAAGGCCAGACCCTGGATACCAGCGTGTTCTCTAAGCTGATCAGTGAGAATGTCATGATCCACTTTATCAAAAGCAGCAGTGAGATCCAACAGTACAAGAACAACAGGGCTACCTGAATCAACCTCCAACAAGATATCATTAAAAACCCTCAATTGAGTGGACTCTGTGCTATGACGAGCTCTAAAACCAGACTGAAACTTATCAAAATTATTATTATTAGCCAGAAACTCATTCAGTTGTACAGACACAACCTTCTCTAAAATCTTTGAGATAAAAGGCAATTTAGAAATAGGGCAAAAATTCTTCATGTCTGAGGCATCAAGATTCGCTTTCTTTAGCAGAGGCTGAATAACAGCATGTTTAAAACTACTAGGAACAATACCAGTAGAGAGACTACTATTTACAATTGAAAGCACACTTGGACCAATTGAGTGCATAACCTCCTGAAATAAGGTGGCAGGAATGACATCACAGGACGAACCAGAAGGCTTCATATGTGCAACAATGTCATTTAGTTGTGACAGAGACACAGGAATAAAGCTGGCTAGATTTTTTAAGGGGGCAACAGAAATTGTAGAAACACTGACTACAGGTAAAATCTGTGAACGAATTCTAACAATCATATTAGCAAAAAAATGCTGAAATTTTTCACAGGTGTCAACAGATGAAGAAATTGATGGAGAAACAACAGGCTGAAGTATGGTGTTAATAGTCGAGAACAGTACTTTGGAATTATGACAGTTCTTTGAAATTATGTCAGATAAATAATTTGATCTAGCTGCATTGACTGCCCTTTGAAATTTTGTCAAGCAATCTCTCAATGATTCATATGAAACTTGTAGTTTGTCTTTAAGCCATTTGCGCTCAGCTCTTCTACACTCCTGCCTAAGGGCCCTAATATTGCTGTTCACCCAAGGCTGAGGCTTAACTTTCTTTTTCTTAATTTTCAATGGAGCTACAGAATTCAGAATATTAGAGCATATGGAGTTAAACTGGATAACTAACTCCTCAGGTCCCATATCAGAAGACGGAAAGTCAATATGTAATCTTGATGAACCCATATCAAAAGCAGATGAAAAATTACTAGCAGTGGAGGTGGAGAGCACATGAGTTTCAACAGCAACAGACGTATCATCAGCTTGAGAATTAAAAGTAAAATAAGAATTAAATGGAACAGCCTTGTGGTTAGAGAAAACAGTGTCAACAATTTGCAAATTACAGACAGAGAAACCAGAAGTTAGCACTAAGTCAAGGGTATGACCATGCTCATGTGTTGGGCCCACAACACATTGTGATAGACCAAAAGAGTCTAATAAATTATTAAACTCATTAACAAAAGGTCTGTTCGGACAGCACACGTGAATATTAAATCTTCCAAAATTTAAATATTTTCAGCACAGAGAAAAATAGAAGATAAAAGGTCTGAAAAATTACCAATAAAATCTTTATGATATGGGGGAGGTCTGTAAATAAGGGCACATAAAACAGACTTAAAAGAATTTAACATAAATAACTGAACCTCAAAGGAGGAATAAGATTCAGTAGGTAGTAGTCTGCATTTAAACTTATTTTTAAAAACAGCAGCAAGGCCCCCACCACGACCAACAGACCTTGGAGAGCTGAGAAAAGAACAGTCCGGTGGAGAAAGTTCAGAAAAAGGAGCCATATCACCAATGTTTAATCAAGTCTCAGTAATGAATAGAAAATCCAAGTTGTGTGAGAGTAAGAAGTCATTCAAAATAAAGGTTTTGTTCGAGAGAGATCTTGCATTGATCAACGCCATTGATATCGGAGAAGAGCCAGAAAATGAAGTAGATAAATCGGCAGTTTTTTGCAGCTTACCGCTACCCAAGAGACGTAGGTTATGTAGGTTGACACCGCGTCAGCGGTCTCCATGACACCGCTTCGAGTGAACATTCCGTGAATGCCGCCGCACCAAACCAGTGAAACACGGGACGACTGGCACCAGATGCGAGCAGCTCAGTGGGGAGTGAAATTCTCCATCATCCAACGCCGGTCTTCGCCAAAAACCATGTAAAAGCGGCTAGCTGACATCAGGTAGTAGGAGCAATTTAGGAAAGCTGACAGATCCTTTCTTCGCTTTCTTCGTCGTTTACTTAAAAGTCATAAACAACCAGGTAGATGACATACTCCAGTCAGTTTGGTTGGCAAGGCAGAGTGAAAGTTCCAGCTGACTGGATTGCGGGTCATCCAATTGGTCACTTCAGAATGAATGTTTAAAAAGAGTCAGGCAGTCATAGACCAGTACAGAGGAAACTGAACACACATTAAAACAAGAAATAAAAAAAAACTTAAAACTAACAGTAAAACAGATAAAAAAGACGAATCGCGACGAGCAGCCAGCAAACATCCTGCCGCCATCTTGACACGTCACCTCAAACTCACTCAGACTGTCGTTAACTGTTGTTAAATCTTAATAAAAACATTGAGTAGTTCATTAACACCGTGTTGGTTTTTCTGTTAAAAAAATATTTTTGTTCAAAATTTGCTAATTTTATTTAAAGGGGCAGTATGGGATCAGCCAAAATGCTAATCGGTAAGTATTAGCTTTGGACGGCAGGGGAGGGACTGTGTTTCAAAGCCACACCTCCTGAAATTGTGAATGCACCCACCACAACGCGACAGCAGACAAGTTTATGTCATTCGTCAGTTATGTTATGGTTGGCCTGGCAGCGTGCAGGAATTTTACTTATTACTAAGCCACACTTACATGCTATTTCAGATCGAATATTCAGAGTAGCATGGTAAACAATATCGGAAGCGCATCACAGCCTGTCATTGTTCAGAAATGACCCAATGTGGAAATAAAAGCAACTACAGCTCAGTAAAGCAGGCTAGGCGGAATAGCACTATTTACTAAGGTGTTGTTGTTAAACTAAATAAAAATCTACATTATCAATCTTTCACCGGCAGATTTCAGTGGCTGAACTACACATCTGTGCATATCACCTATTTGTAGCAACAACATCTGCATCAGCTCTGCGTGAAGCTAAAATAGTTTTAAAACAGAGCATTACCTGTCTAACAAAAATACTTCAGCCATGGTGTCGTCCTTTCTCCAGCGTGCAGAAGTAACTCCAATATTGATTCATAAGTTTAAAAAGTTTCAATTCAGCTGTTACAACCGGCTCAAAGTTGCAACATTAGAGAGACAATACGGACCAGGTAAATTGAAAAGAGAAATGATTTATTAACAAAATGTATAATTAACAAAAAGTATTTAAAGCAATCCAAGTCAGTATAGGTGAAAGTCAGTAGTGAAAAGCATGTGTATGGACGTGTACTGAGCTCATGATCCAAACACAAAACTAAATCAAAAGCGCCAAGCAGAGACGTCCGGCTAATCGAGCTCTCCTAGACAGAATGCCGGACTCCTTATAAACACCCCACGATGAGTCTCAGGTGGGATGACCCACCCACCAATCTGCAATCATGCATGCAGGCTCTGCAAAAATCACACAAAAACACACGCATACAAACAGGTCCCACATGGGACCTAACATCTCCCCCCCTAAAAAAAAGAAAAAATATATAAATGCCAAATACCAATAATTTCTCTTCAATTTTTATACTATTTTTTCCTATTTTGTTCTCTCTAAACTTTAAACATTAGTACTGCTTAAATTTTCTTAGGATGAAACGGTAAAGTAAAGCTACAGTTTGGTATACTCCTGCCCCATCTCCTCTCCTCCAGCAAACCGGATCCTGAAAGCATTTAAGAAAAAGAAGAGACACAACAAGACCACCACCAAACAAGAAACTTACCCACTCAGTCACATCACTCAGGATGAGCTCGAGACAAACAGTCAGCAAACACATTGTCCGTACCCCTTATGTGTTTAATTAGCAAATTGTAGGGTTGTAAAAACAAAACCCACCGCATCAATCTCTGACTGGGACTTTTCAGTGTATGTAGAAAAATTAACGGATTATGATCTGAGAAAACAACAACTTGAGAACCACCTCCCACATAAACTTCAAAATATTGGAGTGCCCATATTAAAGCAAGTGTCTCTTTCTCAATAACAGAGTAGTTTACCTGATAGGAGTTAAATTTCCTTGAGAAATAACAAACTGGGTGGTCCACACCATCCAACCCAGTTTGCAAAAGAACTGCACCTGCCCCAATCTGACTCGCATCCACCTGAATCATAAACGGCTTGTCAAACTGCGGTGCAACAAGAACTGGATTTGAGGAAAGCAGAAGTTTAACATTGTTAAATGCTTGCTGGCAACCAGAGGACCAAACGAATGGAACAGACGCTTTTAATATATTTGTTAATGGGGCTACTACAGAAGAAAAATTTGGGCAAAACCCTCGATAATAGCCCGCCATTCCCAAAAAACGCATTAAATCCTTTTTTGTAGATGGGATGGGGAACCCCTCAATTGCCCGCACCTTCTCTTTCAAAGGACGCACGTAACCATGTCCGACTTCCCTTCCCAAATAGAACACAGTAGCCTTGGCAAACTCGCACTTTGCCAAATTTACTGTGAGTTTCGCCTCCAATAACCGCAAAAATAAAGCACGAACACGCTCCAGATGTTGTTCCCATGTATCGCTACAAACAACCACGTCGTCTAAATAGACGGCACAACCCGAAAGTCCTGACACAACCCGATTCATTAATCTTTGAAACGTTGCCGGAGCGTTTCGCAATCCGAAGCTCATTACAGAATAGGAATATAATCCGGAAGAAGTCACAAACGCAGTGATCTTGCGCTCGAGGTGTTAACGGAATTTGATAGTAACCCTTTAACAGGTCGAATTTACTTACGAATTTAGCAGCCCCTACTTGATCCACGCAATCTTCGACTCTGGGAAGTGGAAAAGCATCAGGTTTAGTGATCTTATTTATCTTTCGATAATCTGTACAAAATCGGTATGAATTATCAGATTTTTTTACCAATAAACAAGGTGAAGCCCAACTAGAACAAGATGGTTTTGCCAAGTTATTATCAAGCAAATACTGAACTTCAGCCTCTAACGCCTGTTGCTTTACCCGTGGCGCTCGGTAAAAACGCTGACGAACAGGGGTTGCATCACCAACATCCACATCATGTTCGATCAAATGGGTGCGAGATGGAACATCGCCAAACAACTCTGGAAATTCGTGTATCAGCTTTATTAATTCTCCCTTCTGAGAAATAGTTAGATGGCGCATTAAATTCTCTAAATTAAGAAGCGTCTCTGTATTGGATAACCTCGGTTGCAGCACACAATCAGTTGGAGCCTCATCTTCCTCCATCTCCGGTACAATTTCATCTGTCTGAGAAACCGTTAACACAGCAGATGTTTTACAATCAGTCTGATCACGGGAATAATATGGTTTCAACAAATTTACATGGCACAACTGCTCACTTTTCTTTCGATCTGGGGTTGAAATAAAATAATTTAACTCTGATATGCGGCGAGTAACTATATAAGGGCCTGAAAATTTGGCTCGAAAAGGTGAAGCAGGCAAAGGCAACAGCGCAAGCACCTGATCCCCAGGAGAAAACTCACGGACTTCAGAATTACGATCAAATAACTGCTTCATTTTTTCCTGTTTCTTCTCTAAATTCTCTCGCGCTGTCTGACCCGCAAGGACCAATCTCCTCCTAAACCCATTAACGTAGTCCAAAAGACTTCTCGGCGGCTCCTCCCCCTTTAAACAATCTTTTAACAATGCTAACGGGCCCCGAATTTTATGTGCAAATACCAAATCATTTGGGCTGAAGCCTAAACTAGACTGGATTACTTCTCTAGCTGCCAAAAGAAGCCACGGTAATCCCTCCTCCCAGTCGCGATTCAATTCAGTGCAATACGCACGCAGCAAACTCTTTAATGACTGATGGAAACGCTCCAGCGCGCCCTGACTTTGGGGATGGTACGCACTCGACTGCTGATGACGCACTCGCAGTTGTTTTAAGATCTCAGCAAACATTTTAGAGGAAAAATTTGTTCCTTGATCACTTTGAATGATTCGCGGTATACCAAAAATGGCAATGAACTGGGAGAGAGCTTTAACTACAGCTTTCGTAGTAATCTTTCGTAACGGAAACGCAGCAGGGTACCGGGTATTTTGACACATAACCGTCAATAAAAACTTGCTTCCCGATCTTGAAGGTGGTAAAGGTCCCACACAGTCAATTAATAAATGCTCAAAAGGCTGCCCCATCACTGGTATGGGACACAACGGAGCAGGTTTAAGTGACTGATTGGGCTTTCCTGTCATTTGACATACATGGCACGTTTTAATGAATATAGAGACATCCCTCTTTAACAAAGGCCAATAAAAATGTCGCAGTATTCGATTATAAGTCTTTTTAACACCTAGATGACCTCCAACGGGACCATGCGCCACTTCTAGAACCGCCGTGCGCATTTTTGTGGGCACCACAATCTGTACTACTAGCTCACCTCCACAAATCTCACTAGAAGACATCCATTTACGCAGTAACATCCCGTCTTGTACGAAATACCCAGCTGCTGCACTGTGCGCCTCTTCAGGGGACAAAATAGCATCGAACAGTGGAGACAACGTAACATCCTCCTGCTGCGCAGCTATAAGCTCTGCACTAGAAAAGGTAGGAAGAAGAGACAGACCAGGCACATTACACTTTTTCAGAGGAGTTGCATTAAAGTCGCCCTGCACAGATTCATCTAATTTTAATTTAGAACGAGTCACGGCACATGATGGGAAAATATGGGAATCCCCCGCAACGAAATCATCAGGTACAGGCGGCGTAATGACAATGGGTAAAGGAGATGCGTCTGGCCACACGCGCTCTCCCGCTAGGTTGTTACCCAAGATCACGTCTACTCCACCCACTGGAAGTGATGGACGCACACCCATAGTGACCTCACCATTCACAAGCTCCGAACGCAGTACCACTCTGTGTAAAGGAACAGCCGTACAAGTAAGAGTGATGCCTTGCACCAGCACATTCTTCCCCAACCCAGACTCTGTGGAAAAAGGCAAAACAGAATTTAAAATAAAAGATTCAGAAGCTCCCGTGTCACGCAAGATCTTAACGGGTACATTTTCACTCCCTCCCGGCAATGAAACGAATCCCTCTGTAACAAACGGAATATAACTCGGATTTAACTCAGGCCTTTTACATGATTCAACAAAAAATGAATCCCCTTCAAAACGAAGTTCAGGGTAAACAGAATCAGCAAGTAAAACAGATGAGCTATTTTGCGACTTTGAACCTTTACGCATATGCTTATTTTTTAGGACAGGGCATTCTTTTTTCCAATGCCCCTCCTCAAAACAATACCTGCACACAGAATCAGGAATGGGTCTTGATGGTATGTGTAACATTTTCTCTGCTTTAAACTCAGGTTTTCGAATATTTGATCTCGGTTCATCAATAGGATAATTCCTACCCCTATTCATTCGATAATCACTCACCCATCTTTTATGCGTTACCACAAAATCATCGGCTAACACGGCAGCCTCACTCGCAGTTGCTGGCTTATTCTCATTAATATAAGTGGCAATGTTTTCTGGAATAATATTCTTGAGCTGTTCAGTAAGGATCAATTCCCGCAACCCCTCAAAAGTGCGCACATTAGAGGTGGAACACCAGCGATCAAAATGTGTAGCCAATTCACGAAGGACTTCAACATGAGTTTGTCTGTCATTTTTTCTCCAAGTAAGAAAACGTATGCGATACGCCTCAGGAACTAATTCAAACGCTTTAAGAACTGCAGATTTTACCTTTTCATAATTTCTACGATCTTCCACTGAAAGCGCAGTATAAGCCTCTTGAGCTCTTCCCACAAGTACTGACTGCAACATAATTGTACGGTCAGCGCTTGGCCAACCTCGTTCATCAGCTACACTTTCGAATAAAGAAAAGAAAACTTCAGGATCTTTTTCGTTAAATTTTGGTAGCAACTTTAAATTGCTTAACAAGTCACCTGCTCGATTTCGTTCCCCGACGCCGTCTGCTAAGGGTCTCCCATCAGCCATGATTTTTAATCGTTCCATTTGTAACTGATAATCTCTAGCTTGTCGATCTAATTCTAATTTTTGATCATGTTTAAGTTTCTCATATTCGATTTCACGCTGTTTTACCAACTCCTCTGCCTTTAATCTCGCCAATTCAACCTCTTTTTCTTTTAGTTCTCGCTCGCGCTCCGTTGCCTGCTTGTACATTTCTTTTTCATGAGCCTGTCTCAACTCTAATAATTCTTTTCGCTGTTCAAACGACAAATTACTCTCCGAAAAATCAAACTTACCCATTCCCTCATCAGCAATCTCAGATACCGGAATTAACACGCCACAATCAACTAATGCGCTCTTAATCAAAGCTCTCAATTCATTTTTTCGCAACCGCTTATCAATTCCCGTGAATTTATAGTTATCAACAATGTCCCACAGCTGTAGCTTCGAACACAAATTTAACTTCTCCTCTGATGGAGACCTAACAAATTCTTCCAACGAAATCATCCCAAAGAATAAACTTGCCCAAATGCAGTACTAATACTTACGACTTACATCTAAACTTCGGACATAAGCAATCGGCTCATAATCAAATATCCCCCTAACTAACCCACATTTCCCACTAACTAAACTTACCTAACTCTTCTGTGTTTTCCCAAGAGTCAAGCCTCTTTAAGCAGCTAATACCGCTGGTGCACAGCTGAACTGTCGGCTCAGAAATGCAACCACAGCCGTGCACTTAACCCAGGAAAACACCAAAAAATAAAAAAAACAATAACCTATCCGGGGATCTCCAAAACATATTATGAGCCGAACTTACCTGTCCGAAGCCAAACGAACGCTCTGCTCTGCCAAAACATGCACCTGATTCTCCTTAACAATTACCAGTCCACATGCCTCTCAATAAGACGAGCCCCCATATGTTACAACCGGCTCAAAATTGCAACATTAGAGAGACAATACGGACCAGGTAAATTGAAAAGAGAAATGATTTATTAACAAAATGTATAATTAACAAAAAGTATTTAAAGCAATCCAAGTCAGTATAGGTGAAAGTCAGTAGTGAAAAGCATGTGTATGGACGTGTACTGAGCTCATGATCCAAACACAAAACTAAATCAAAAGCGCCAAGCAGAGACGTCCGGCTAATCGAGCTCTCCTAGACAGAATGCCGGACTCCTTATAAACACCCCACGATGAGTCTCAGGTGGGATGACCCACCCACCAATCTGCAATCATGCATGCAGGCTCTGCAAAAATCACACAAAAACACACGCATACAAACAGGTCCCACATGGGACCTAACTCTCTCATGTGCACGTGTCATGAACGGGAATGGTGGGTATACGTAAACAAAGATGCGCAAAAGCCCAAATCTGCATTTGTTGACAAACAGATGAACATACTCATCGGAATTATGGGAGATGTCGGCCTGACAATATTTAATTGGATAAACATTTTTAGTTTTATGCCTTACCCAGAATATAAAAATACATAAACACATTTAGATCATTTACTGTAATAATTACTATTGGACTGTGAAGAGACTTTCAACCAGCACAACAAAAGATATTTCTAAAGACAATCACCTACTGCACCTTTAAGTACTGTTTGTGGTTACTCATTTTAAATGATTTATTTTAAATAAGCTAATTTAATTAATTCTTACTCAATCCATATATGTTGAATTTAATTAATAATATTGCTTGTAATCTGTTACCTCAAATTTACAGAATAGATATGGGGTATTATTTTTTTACAATGTAGAGAGGGGCATGTATAATTCAAACGGAAGACCTCAACCTCAAGGTGTAAGTAAAAAAAAAAAAAATGCTATTTTGGTGGTGAGAAAAAAAAGAGAAAACTTAGTTATAACAAGATATTATGTCATTAAAACGAGATATTATGTCATTATAACGAGATCTTTATTATCTCATAACGATATTATGAGATAATATCTTGTTATAACGACATAATTATGTAAAAATAACAACTTCATTAAGTTGTTATTTCGACATAGCCTAACTATGTTCATTTCGATATGGGCCACAAGATGGCAGAATAAGACGAACAGGTCAATGTGCATGCTTTAAGTAAAATCTTTAAAGTTCCGAAATTATAAAGCGTTATTATGGGAATTTACCAGGCATATTCTTTCATATGCACTGATGTGTTCACTTGTTGTTGCAGGATAATCTTTTGACACTAAATGTTACCCATAAATAGCCGTAAAAGTTGAAGGACTGTAGGCATTTATTATCCAAGTTTTTGTAAGACATGCTGTTCTATAATTTATTTATTTAGCATAGTTTTAACGTTTTAACTGTCTATATTACATCTTCATTTATCACATTTGTTTTATATGTTAGTATTTTTGTGGGTGGTAAGACTGTTAGAGAACATCCCGTTTCTACACATAATCGCCCCTAAAATTTAATCACGTCTGTCCAGCGCTGCATCATGCCCGACTCCAACTTTTAAGGATAGGCCAAGCCACATTCCAGTCACCAGTCAAGTGTTACATTATTTACTTATTATTTTCCAATTAAAATAAGAAATTTAATAACTAAAGGTTGGCTAGAATGCATTTAAACATTGGAAAATGCATACATCTCTAAAACCCGACAGGTGGACAAATCTAAACTTTTTTTAATTAAAACAAATTAAAAATAAGCATATAGTAAATGCCACTGCAAATAAAAACAACCATTATTTTTTAATAAAATTATAACGTTTTACACTCCAAAAAAATCCAATATTAGTTTTGGTAAAAACTTGTGTTATTTTTCCATATTAGTTGAGATGTATGTGAATGTAGGGGCAATGTTTCCTTTACAAATATTATCAAGAATATTCCATATTCTACTTTAAAACATAAAACTACTGAGCATATATACAAATCATATAAATTGTTTTATGTGCAAACAGCAGTCTAAAAAAAGAACATTGCATATTTTTATCTACAGCACTTCTGAGAGGAACAATTATTAATTCATATAATTTTTTTTATTAAAAGACTAACAGATAGGTTTCACTTATTTCAACTTCAAAAGGATGCATGGCATGAATATATAAGTCACTGTTAGGATCTTTGTTGTCAAGCTTTTGATCAGGTTACTATTAATATAGATATTTCCTTTGATATCTGTAAAATCGCTTCATCACTTCGTTATTCATTTAATCGAATAATGTCTCTTTTCCTGTCTCCAAATACTTTGAAATCAATTCTGGAAAGAAAGGCTTCGTTAGGTCAGATGGTTTCTCGGCATTGCCGAGATCACCAGTGCGTTCGACGACTCGCGGCTAAAATACAGGATGAGTCGTTTGGGAAAAAAATGATGTGTTTCTCAAAACCGTGGTTGCTTTGTCGCAATCCATCGTTTAAACCATGTTAAGTAAAGAATCCATAATGATGCTCTAAACTAGTAAATTCTTTAGAGAAAAACCCCATAAGGTTTTGTGCAAATGCTGTTTTACACACACACGCATTAAAAAATCCAATATTAGTTTTGGTAAAAACATGCATTCATTTTCCATATTAGTTGAAATATGTAAACGGCACATATGGGCAAATGTTCCCTCTACAGAAATTATTAAGAATATTGCATATTCTATAACAAAACATTAAACCACTTAGCTAACATGTAATCTCATAATTATATAAATCAGTAATAGTTGCAATTTACAGGGTATTTATTAAGGAATGAAAAATATCCTACTTAACAATAACAATACTACTACTACTACTACTAATAATAATAATAGTAATAATTATTATTATTATTATAATGATAAAATTATTATTGTTATTTATTATTATTGTTATTATTATTGTTGTTAAGTAGGATATAATGTCAATGCTAAATTACCGAATTATGTTTAGGAGACGGAATTTGCAACCATTTAAAGATAGTTTTCGTAACCTTTGTTTAATTAATTCGGCAGTACACTGTAAAAAAAAACCTAATTTTACAGAAAATATCCCTAATGTTTTTAAAGTAATTTTTTTGTCATTTAAAATTATATGTAGAACTTAGTAAAATGACAAACAATCTCTCTGAATTCACAGTTTGACTTTCATTTTAGGTACTTTATCATTAAAGACAAATTACTGACATTTTTGTTTTTCATACAGGGAAATTACAGTATTTATTATACAGTATTTTTTGTTATTTTAAATTATATTCAAAAATACGTAAAATTTACAAACAATATCTGTAAATGAACAGCTTGACTGTTATTTTATGTACAGTAATGACAAATTACAGCAATTTGTCCGTTTTATACAATAAAATTGCCGTATTATTTACTCCGTGTTTTTTCCTGTTTTTTATGTAGTACATTTAAAATTACGTAAAATTAAAGTAATAAATTGTAATTACTTGCTCTAAAATTTTTTTTTTAAAAATCGTAAAAAAAAAGGGTCAAATGACTGGCAGCAACGGCTGCCAAACAAAAACCATAAAATTATGGTAAAATTTCTTTGTTGAAATAAAGTGCAAAAAATAATAAATCTACAGATATTTTCATTAAAATTTTTACAGAAAAACACTGTTATTTTACAGACTTTTTCTAGGTTATTACAATCAAATCCGTTCAATAAAGTTACACACTAAGTGAGCTGTTCAGGATTCCGCTGATTGCACACACAGTAGGAGGATCATTATGAACTGATTATATGCACTTTGAAAGCAGCATAAACCAATTTCTTAGTCTTGTATACTTTTACTGTGAACATTATGACGCGTTTCTCTACTTTTACCTTGCTTTGTTTGTTAATTGTTTATGTTGTTTGCTGCCGGGACTGACCATTTGCCTGTTATTTGACCATGACAGTGGATTTCCTGCAGAATGTTACATCTGTTTGCCCCTGTGTTGACTGTTGTTTGCCTGACCATCTCTGTGTAATAAACCTGCATTTGGATCTGCACTCATTTGTCAACGTCCCCTTAACGTTACAGTTCCATTTTCTTTAAGAACTTAAACCTCTACATGTTTTACATAAACACTATTTAATAAAATGTAACAACTGTAATTTTAAAGTTGTGAGAATTTTAATCAGTTGTATCTCGTTTGTTGTTTTTTCCAAAAAAATTTAATCCAAAATAAAACTGTTAAATTACGATCATGAGCATGTCTTGGCATTTTATTAAAGGTGTTTAATCTTAATGATTTAGGGAAAATTCTTTTAAATAACATTGTTTTCTCTTGAACTTTTAGTGCAATCACTTTATAGATGGTGTTTGATCATGATAATCTAAGAAAAGTCTGTATAATAACACTGTTTCTTTGTAAAACTCTTAGTGTGTAACTTTATTGAACAGATTTGTTCGCAATAATCAAGGAAAAGTCTGTAAAATAACAGTATTTTTCTGTAAAAATTTTAATGAAAATATCTGTAGATTTATTATTTTTTGCACTTTATTTGAACAAAGACATTTTACCGTAATTTAATGGTTTTTGTTTGGCAGCCGTAGCTGCCAGTCATTTGACCTTTTTTTTATGATTTTTTTTCTTACAGTGTAGGCACTAGTCCTCAAATCAAGGAGAGTGGACCAAGCGACATTAACACAATAGGCCTAGTAAAAAAATATATTAAAATAGGCGCAGCGGGTGAAAGCCAACTAGGAGTTTCTTATGGGCTAATAAATGTTAATATTCTTAATATTATTACTATTATCAATATTATTATTACTGTTATTGTTATTACTATTATTATTATTAATATTCTTATTAATATTACTATTATTATAACTAATATTATTATTATTTCTATTAATATTATTATTAATATCATGATTCTTACTACTATGATTATTAACATAATCATTACAATCCTAGTACTACTATATTATTATTGTTGTTGTTGTTGTTGAAACAACACACGTGCATTTTAACCAATTTCAACTTAATAATCATAATTGTGGGCAAAGTGCTGTACCAAATGGCAATTTTTCCATATTTTAGTTTTATTGTATTTTCTTGTTTTTTTTTTTTTGCACTGACACTTCGAATAAAAAACATTTATCTGCCTAGATAACGTCTTGGTTCATCTGTTAATGCTTTTTAAAGCCTAATGTTTAAATGCATTCTAGCCAATCTTTAGTTATTAAATGACTTATTTTAATTGGAAAATTACAAGTAATTTAATGTAACACTTCGGTGACTGGAATGCGGCTTGGCCTACCCTTAAAAGTTGGAGTCAGGCATGATGCAGCGCTGGATAGATGTAATCAATTTTGGAGGCGAATACATGCAGAAACGGGATGTTTTCAAACAGTCTTACCACCCACAAAAATATTAACATATAAATCAAATGTGATAAATGGAGATGCAATATAGACAGTTTAAACGTTACCAAACTATGCTAAATTAATTAATTATAGAACAGCATGTCTTGCAAAAACTTAGATAATAAACACCTACAGTGTTTTAACTTTTATGGCTATAACGTTATTAGTTTTCTTTTTTTTCCCCTCACCACCAAGATTGCTTTTTTTTTCAGGGCTTCTGTGAATTTCTGGGCAAATTCGCCAACAAATATTTGAAAAAAAAAAAAATATATATATGTTTGTGAGAAGGTTTTAAATTTAGCACAGTTGAAACATTTGATCATTTTCTGTTTTATAAACAAAAATTAGAAAACTAATTAAACGGACTGACTCACAGAGAAAAGGCTTATTTGTGTACAAGGAAAGCACCATAATGAAAATGGTGAGACAAAAAAAGGAGAACAGCCCATACAGACAATTAATCTGGAAAATACTCGCCCCTGGCGCCACATCACACACTTCCGCTGACTGCGTGCGCACCTCGCGAAATGGTCGAGGCTTTTCGCGTTCGCCGTTGTGATATTCTTTAAAACGACAGGGGGCGGTCAAAAGAAACCCACCGTAAAGTCAGACGGATAAACAGAGAAGTATTATTTGTATTATTTTTATACATTATTTTAATGATTATAAGTATTTTTATAACAATTCAAGATTTTTTTTTCTTGCAAATCACTTGCTTTTGTTCATATCTCGGCCAGTTTTACCATTTCAAGTTTATTATAATATTAATCACAAGATAACATGAGTTGCTTTACAAATATATTTTAATTATGGCACGAATAGAAGAAAAAAAAAATATATATATATATATATTTTTTTTTAAATCTTTTTCAGATTTAGCCCCCTCCACACATAAATCAGTGTTACTGGTGGAAAACATATTCTGTATTTGTAATTAATGACAACAGAACATGAAATACTCTACAAATATGTTTTATTATCGCAAAAAAAAGCACAGTTACTAAAAAATAGTGGACAACAATTCACACATTATTGTCTGGCTAGTTTCTGTCCTCTTCTTATGCTAAAAAGGCAATGATGGTAAAACATTACAGATCATCATCACCAATAAAGCCCGGAGATAGGGCATCAGTATATTGTAAACCGATAGGTTTAAATATTCCTTCCCAGTTATCAAAGAAATACTTCTGTGACTTCATTAGTTTTGTAACTAAATTTTTAAATTCAAAATTAAACAAAATACATAAGTGTAAAACCTATAAATGGTGGAAAAACATATTCTGTGATTGTGTACCTGGTCTCCACTTTTGGCATGGCCTCTTTTGGTTTTAATAAATTTATTCTTCAGGTTTTTCCAAACCTTTTAACAAAAACTTTCTCCTTTCCCATGCTATTTCTAGCCAAGAATTATTAATCACTAGGTTATCTCTCTGATCACGGGTCATTAGATGTGTGTACAGTCGTATTGTTTCAGACAAAATCTCTTCAAAGTGTATCATATTCCACTCAAATCAGTTGCGGCGGCACGCGCACTGTGCGCTTGAGTCTCAAAAAATGCCCGACGCACCGCCAGCCAAAATCATGCCGGGCGAACCCAAAGCGAACCTCTGCAAAGCGAACAAGCAGACGCGTCGAGAATAAACCAGGCTTTAGGCTGATGGCAGATAGACCGGGCAGATGCAGGCATCAACTCAGCTGAAGGATGGAGTATACTGCCGACCATCAATCGCTGATGGTCAGTGAGCTGAGCAGAACACAGTTAAGACACTAGGACATCACACAGACGGCTACACAGAAAGAAAAACTTGCTATTTACAGCATATGCAGGTTCTGTTCACTAAAGTAGCCGTCATTGGCGTGCTACATGCATGGGCGCGCGTTCTTGGTAGCTCGTGGTCAGCTCACGTGGGATTTTGTGACCGCAAATAAATCATTACATGAGACAGAAATTACATTTCTGGGTGAATTATACCTTATAAATACAGTATGTGACAGTTTTAACGTAATTTGAAGGTGTTCATGTTCCTGTGAGGACCTGTGCAGCCACCTTTAAGCTTCTCTCCTGACCTTGAAAATATAATTGGCTGAATCGTAGAAAAGCTGAATTAAGATCATGTGTTGGGTCGAATAGAGATAGTGATCTTTTTTATATATAGATAGATCTTTTAATATACATGCAATGCAATGTCTATATATGCGTGGTAAAAAAAACCATACGTTAAAATTTATTACAGCATATTGTAAAACACACAACAATCTATTTAATTTGAATTGATATGTATTCATTAATTCTCTTTTCGAATTAGTCTATTTGTTAATTTGGGGTCGTCACAGCAGAATGAACCGCCAACTTATTCAGCATGTTTTACGCAGCGAATGCCCTTCTAGCTGCAACCCATCACTGGGAAACACCCATTCACACACATACACTATGGACAATTTTAGTTTATCCAATTCACCTACAGCACATGTGTTTGGACTGTGGGGGAAACCAGAGCACCTGGAGGAAACCCATGCCAACACGGGGAGAACAAGCAAACTCCACACAGAAATGCCAACTGACCCTGCTGAGGCTCAAACCAGCAACCTTTTTGCTGTGAGGCAATTGTGCTACCCACTGCACCACCGTGACGTAAATTAATATTTATATCTATGTAAAATTAATTTAGATAATGCTAACACCACACCAATAATGTGAGAGTATGTGATTGGCCAAGGAAAGAAAAAAGGTAAATAACCTATACTCAAGTATACAGATAACTGTTTTCCATGACTTTCCACAACTTTTCTGGGCCAGGAAAATGCCAAGTAAAAATACCATGACTTTTCCAGGTTTTCCATGATGGTATGAACCCTGTTTTTAGTATATAGCAATCTACTGGTTCAAAAATATGTTATAAGTGTATTTCTTAAAAGTATAATTTAAATGAATTTGAAAGTATAAATTGAATTACATTTACACTATGTGACACTTAAGTACAAATAAAACAACACAGAAATTGCTACTACCCAAAAAGTGCATTGAAATATATTTTAAGTACACTTATGTCGTGTTCTTGAAGTGCTTTTTTTGCACACTGACATTGTAGTTATTATGTTCAAATTCAGTCTTTAGTAGTTTTTAAGATAAACTTAGGATTGTCCAAGTGAACTCAAACTGTGCTATCACATATTAAAAATGTGCATTAAATAAAAAAATGTATTATGCAATTGATTTATTACAATAAATTAGTTTAGAGTGTATTACTATTGCTATTATTGTACTGTGTATTATTGCTGATGTTGTTAATTCTTTATGCAATGTTTATACAGATTTATAACAATTTTCAGTTATTGCTGTCACACCATAAGACTTTTTTTGTTTTTGTTTTAAACAGTGAAATAAGCTAGTGACCCCTTATATTTTCTCAAACACAGATTTCAAATTACATAAATATAACTTTTTTTCAAAGTGGTGTTTCACATATAAAAAAATTGTCAACTACATATATATAGACATAATTTTTAACCTACTTTAGCAACAGCTCCTAGTAAAGCCTTTCCAATCCCATTACCTGCAAAGCAAGCAGAGATGATTGATTTATTAAACTTTTTTTTTTTTTTTTAATTCTTGATTATTGGTAAGATTTACACACCTCTAAACTCAGGCATCACATACAGATCTTCCATATAGACAGTCCTGCCTTTCCAGGTGCTATACGTATAGAAAAAGATAACATAGCCAACCGTGGTGTTTCCTACGAAAAGACAACTGCTGTAAGCATTAGGGATGTCAAACATATTTTCATGACAGATATGACCACTAATGTATTGTAAGTGCACAAGACCTAGTATACAGCATTTATTTAACCATTTGAGTTACCTTTTTTATTATTTTTAATTCTTGTTACCAGTTAAAATAGCAGAATTATGTCTTTTTAAACTAAAAACACAGATAACAGGAACAATGAAACACCTTGGAGATCTTTTGCTTACAGTCCAAAATTCACACTTTTGTCAATAATTTATTGTTAACAAATGATTCTTATTAAATAATTGTATTTTAATTCACAAATTATCATAGCTCCATTTTGACTCTTAAGACTTGATTTACAGAACTTTATAATTAGTTTTTTTTACTAGTAACAATAAAAAAACAAATCACAACAAAAGCTGGGAACAACTAGTTAATCAGGGATTTGATTGCTGAATAGAGAATGACATGACTAGTGCAGCAGATGGAAGAGTTCTGCTGAAAATAAAATTTAACAACATAGCAGTCGTCACAGCAGTTTAACAACATAGGGCTCTATTTAATCATCTAGGGCAGGGGTCACCAATCTCGGTCCTGGAGGGCCGTTGTCCCTGCAGGGTTTTGCTCCAACTTGCCTCAATACACCTGCCTGGATGTTTCAAGTATACCTAGTAAGACCTTGATTAGCTTGTTCAGGTGTGTTTGATTAGGGTTGGAGCTAAAATCTGCTGGACACCGGCCCTCCAGGAACAAGTTTGGTGACCACTGATCTAGGGCAAGGGTGGGCAATCTCCTGCACAGTTTAGCTCCAACCCTATTCAAACAGACCTCTCTATTGACCTTATTCTAAAATGCGGAAGTGCGCCTGTTTTCGTAATTGTCTTAGAACTTCCGATTCAGTCGCCTATGGGAGAAATGACTAGGAATAATAAACGACAGAAAACGGTCAAACTACTTGCTCTACAAACAAATGTTTGCATGACTATACTGACCAAGTAGAATAATATAACAAGAAAATATCAAATTGCAACATCAAGCAGCGTAATGAGCAGTTTTTAATGTCTAAAATGAATGGAAGTGAATGAGACCGGAAATCTCAAGCCAAAAAGATTCAAATGGTTGCGCCCACTCGTCGGCAGAGAATAAGGTCAATAGAGTTCGAGTGATCTTGAAGACAATGATTAGTTTGTTCAGGTGTGTTTGACTAGTGTTGAAACAAAACTCTGCAGGGACACCGGCCCTCGAGGATCAAGTTTGCCCATCCCTGATCTAGGGGCAAAAGCATTAAGGGTGTGTCTGAATCTACTTTTGCTATTTTAAGGATGGAAAAACTTGTTTGGGCTGCAGCGCATGGTCTAACAGGGTTGTGCTTATTCTCTTAATGAGTTATGGGTGTGTTTTGAGCGTAAACCAATAAGAGTCTCATCTCCCATTCCCTTTAAGAGTCAGATGCGTCGCACCATGGCACATTTGCTGCTTACATGGCATACTTTTTGCGTGAAAAAACTGAACACTTCACTAGTGAAAAAAACAGTATCAGTATCGGTAAACAGATCATCTGCAGCACAAGGATAAAGAATAAGCCTCCTCCATTCAGCCTCTGTACTTTCTGTCTCCCTTTTCGTGGATTAAGGAAATGGTGTTTTATGCAGTCTGCTGAAGACATCAATTAGCCTATAAATTATTTTTTTTTGTTAAGCACATAGATTTGTTTCAAATCTATTTTTAATTTCAGTTCTAATTTACAGCAAACGAATAAATGAACAATAATAATGAAGTGTGGTCAAAAAACTTAGATACAGTTGAAGTCAGAATTATTAGCCCCCTTTGATTTTTTTTTTCTAATGATGTTTACAGAGCAAAGCAATTTTTACAGTATGTCTGATAATATTTTTTCTTCTGGAAAAAGTTTTATTTGTTTTATTTTGACTGGAATAAAAGCAGTATTACATTTTTTACCAGCCATTTTAAGGTAAAAATTATTAGCCCCTTTAAACAATTTCGATAGTCAACAGAACAAACTATTGCTATACAATAACTTGCATAATTACCCTAACTTGCCTAGTAAACCTAATTAACCCAGTTAAGTCTTTAAATGTCACTTTAATATGTATAAAAGTGTCTTAAAAAATATAGTAATTATATTAGTAAAATATTATGTACTGTCATCATGGCAAGACAAGAAAAATCATAAATAAATTATCAAGACAAGATAAATCAGTTATTAGAAATTAGTTATTAAAACTATTATTTGTAGAATTGTGCTGAAAAAATCTTCCCTTTAAATAGAAAATTGGGGCAATGGTTTTTATATTTTTGCAGAAAATAATATTTGCAATACGTTATTCATTTAATTATTTATTGTTTGTAAAGATATTTGCATTGTATTAAGCAATGTGTAAGCATTTAAGGCACACAACTAACGCACTCTGTTGCTGGACTTTTTCAGCTGGTCTATTGGTCTATTGTCTTTTTTGGTTTCTCAGAACACACATATGAGTCCACAAATTGGCGCAAATGGATTTGCCATTTAAAAGTGGCGAAAAGAGGGGAAATTACTGCTGCACTGGCCTAAAAATAGCAACACGTCGCGGCAAACATGTCTTGCGCCTTATTGCGGCAGGTGTATGACAGGGCCCAAATCATCTAACACTGTACGCTTCTATTGGCCTAGAAGGAAGCAGGAGTGGTTCTAAAAGAGTGGCATGTAGAATAGTACAAACATTGAATAAATAACATTTCAACATGGTAGCAGTTTTGCGAATAACAACCAATTTCAAACACGCTGAGATGGCAACAGTTTTATATGCAATAAAGATATTTTAATTAACACATAGATAATTCTATAGTTTGCTGTGCATAAAAACATAACAGTCTACATATACGTAAACTAAGTAGGTGTACTGTTTGTGCCGGTAAAACATATCTAAACAGGAACTTTTTGTCTATTACATGTGTGTGAAAAATACAAATTCCTTCTGTAAAAAAAGACCACCTTCTTTTGACAGAAGACACAAGTATTTACTAAAGTATTTTTTCCTGCTTATGCAGTATCTACCGCCTCAATGACATGCAAATATATTTTAGTTTAGTTTATATATTTAGTTTAGTTTGTAGAGTTTATGCACAACTTTGGGTTCTCGAGGTTGTACATTTTATATATATATATATATATATATATATATATATATATATATATATATATATATATATATATATATATATATGTATACATTATGTATACACATGCCTTTTGTTCAGTTTGTTCATTTGTTTTATAGATAAATTCATTATTTTTCACTAATTTTAGAAATTGTATGTACTATATTCTGTACAATAAACATATGTGAAAAATAACTGACCTGAAAAGTGTTTTTAAACTAAATGCTGATTTTTATTTGGTTTGCACATGTACTTGCTGAATTATTTCAAGGAATAAATTGCAATATTTTATGATGAATGAATTGAAATCACATTATTTCATTTACCAAAAACAAAAATATAGCAATTCACTGAATTCAATATTTTTTGTGTGCCACCCCAAGATTTGGTGTGACCTCTTCTGGAAAACTTTCTGGGGGCGCCACTGTTTAAATTTCTCATGTGACCAGAACCATGTGATTGGAAACAACCTATATATGTATCTATACCCTGTACCACATCATATTAAAATAAATAAAAAATAGAACTGCCCCTGCAAAGATGTTTTTTTTTTTTAAATAAACGAAACAATAACAAACTTGGATCAGTTCCATTTGATTGACACATTGACAAAAAATGTTTCGGCCAGTACAAAGTATCTGAAATATCCAGAGATGTAGGAACACTATAAAAAAATCATATAGTGCAAGGTAAGGGTTTATGACGCTATTAATTTTGTTTTTTTAAGGGTCATACCATCTTTAGACTTGTGCTCCTCAGGTACCTCAGCTACAAGACAATGGTAAAAAGGATTTGGTCCAAATCCATCTCTCTCCAACTCTAAATAATAGAAGAAAAAAGCAAGCCAGTACTGTTATAGCAAACTTTGACATTACAGTAACTTAGTGAACAGTAATCTATTTTGCTGCTTTTAAACTTCATATAATTAAGCTAATTTACATTTACCTTTATGAGATATCTTTACTTGGTCGGGCATATTTTCATAAACAGCCAATTCCTACAATAAAACATTTACAAATACTATAAATTTATTCTGCCCTAACAATATGTTGTTGTTTTTTACGCGTGTCGTTTGCTCACCATAATCATACGTTCTATATCTTTGCAGTCCTCAGGTTTAGCTGCGCTAATAGTGAATCTCATGTTGGAGTGGTAAAGTGCGACTTTCTAAACTGCCTGATTAATGAATTATTATAACTAACGTCAGTCTACTTAACTAAAGCACTCGATCTCGTGCACGCGCACAACGTCAGTCGGCGCAAAGAGGCGTCATCTTCTTCTTTCATTTTATTAGCTGGTTGTGAATCAAGCTTCATACCGCCACCTATTGTCACGGAGTGCGTAAAGAATGGACGCTGTTTCTCAGTGTTTTCATACTATCAAACCACTTAGCCTATCATAAAACATTTTTACGATTGCCCTTATTTGTTTGCATGTATTTATCATTTAAAATACTGCTTAATGTACTACAAATGTTAGCAATTCTTCTTTTAAATACTCATTTTCTACACAGAATGGTCCACTGCAGGGGTGTCCAAACCTGGAGAGCTGGTGTCCTGCTGATTTTCTCCAACTTGCTTCAACACACCTGCTGGTGTATTTATCAGTATATCTAATAAGTGATTGATTACCTGATACGGGTGTGTTTAATTAAGGTTCTACTGTCTCCTAAAAATGAATTTTATAATCATGTAACCTGTCATAGTTGAATCATTCTACAGAAATATCAGTTTTTGGTCCCTAGATTTAAAATAACACTTGAGTTTACACTTATAGCCTACTAGGTTTACACTATAGGCTAAGTAGAATTTACTGTTATCTACACTGTTTACTTAGCTAACATTACATGGAATATTAATAAATCTAAATAAAACCATAATTTATTTGTTTTATCTGTTCATTTGTAGCTATAGTTGATAAAATGGAAACAGGATATTATTTTTATTTTTGTATTTTTGAACACTAAATGACCTATTATATATGCCTGTTATATATCTTTAATATGTGTTTTGTATGATCTGAAATGTCCTCACTCCTCAGACTGGTGCTGTGTGCATTAAGGATGAAGAAGCGCAGCAGTGTGCTGGATAGGATGTTGGAGATGCTGTAGTGCTGTTGACGAGACCCTGACAGACATTGCTGTGTTCTCTTCATCTTCAAAATCAGTTTCTAAGGCATTGACAGCCTTATGTCTCAAACCTGTTTTAGTCTGACTGCAGCAGAGGATGATAGTGCTGATGATGATGGCAAACACAGGTGAAGACCTGCTCATCATATGAACTGGCCCAGCTGTGTGGAGATGCAGCAGAACATGCAGTTTTGTCACACATGATTGTTAGAACAAGTTTAAATAAAGCTTTGTTTCACGTGTTGTGGACTTACTTGTCATGGCTAGTTTATTTATTATTTTAATCATACAGTAATGTTTAATTTTATGGTAATTAAATTATATTTAAAAAATTTCAGAAATGTATACATTTTTTTGGTGAAATTTTGGCTATGCGGTTGCGCAGTAGTGCTATTGCCTCGCAGCAAGGTCGCTGGTTCGAGCCTCGACTGGGTCAGTTGGCATTTTTGAGTGGATTTTGCATGTTGTCCCTGCGTTCGCATGGGTTTCCTCCGGGTGCTCTGATTTCCCCCACCGTCCAAAGACATGCAGTACAGGTGAATTGGGTTGGCTAGATTATCCATAGTGTATGAGTGTATTGTTTCCCAGAGATGGGTTGCGGCTGGAAAGGCATCCGCTGCGTAAAACGTGCTGGATAAGTCGGCGGTTCATTCCGTTGTAGTGGCGACCCTGGATTAATAAAGGATTGTGTTTGCGATAAAGAGGAACGAGGGTGAATCCAGCTTCTTGTTCGCAGCTTCTTATTGACTTTATCCGGTCCACCTTAAAAACTGCGGCGCTTCCGTTTTTCAGCTTCTTATCCGCACTCAGAAAAACAAACCAAGCAAGGGCTTAACATGCGGTCCTGGCGCCATCTTGTGGATAGACAACGTCAACCGACTTTTGCCGCCGACGAGCTGTCTCTCAGAAATTGTATATTAAAATATTTACAATATTTTAATATACAATTAAAATATTGTAAATATTTTTAAATAGGCACTATTTTTACAAATAAACGGCATAGTTGCAATCTAAACAACTATATTCATGACTAAAAAAGCCTCAAAAGTAATGTTTTTTGTCTAACAACAGTAATATTTGTCAAACTGTAGCGTCTCCGCTTGTTGCTGGCTGTATGTGGATGGAGTAATACACAGTGAAGGGTGAAGAGGCCTTTGTGATGTGTGAAGATCGATTTTTTTCAGCACATTTCTGAACATAATAGTGTTAATAACTCATCTCTAATAACTAATTTGTTTTATCTTTGCCATGATAATAGTTAATAATGTTTAACTAAATATTTTTTAAGACACTTTGACACAAAGTGATATTTAAAGGCTTAACTAGGGTAATTAAGTTAACTAGGCAGGTTAGGTTAACTGGGCAAGTTATTGTATAATGATGGTTTGTTCGGTAGACTATCCAAAACAAATAGCTTAAAGGGGCTAATAATATTGATTTTAAAGTGACTTTCAAAAAGTTATTAACTGATTTTGCTCTAGCCGAAATAAAACAAATAAGAAAATATTATCAGACATACTGTAAAAATTTTCTTGATCATCATTTGGAAAATATGTTAAAAAGAAAAAAAAGTCAAAGGGGCTAATAATTCTGACTTTAGCTGTATGTGTGTGTGTGTGTGTGTGTGTGTGTGTGTGTGTGTGTGTGTGTGTGTGTGTGTGTGTGTGTGTGTGTGTATATATGTGTGTGGGGGGGAAGGCTCTCACTCTTGCAGGCTCTGTTATGTGTTTGTGTAACTTTTTCTGTGCAGGTTTGCTGTTCTGCCTAACAACTGGGCCTGGATTTTCAAAAGTAATCCACTAGGATTTTGGATAAGGGATTGGATCAAATCTTGAAAATGGGTTTTTCAAAAGAAAAAACGGATTACCTAATCGGATTAGATCACGTAATCTAATCTTGGTTTTGATTCGGATCAAACCTTTACTTTGGGTTTTTCAGACCTTTTTTGTAGGATTTGGATCACTTTGATCCAAAAAACCTGGATTAAACTGATCCCATCAGAAGGGTGGATTTAGTGTGGATTTTATGCCCTAAATGTAATGAAAACTTAAAAAATGTATTAAATAATACTATTTTTGGATCATGCAGTATCTTACGAGATATACTATTTATTTATAAGGTTTTAATTTTATTTGTTCATCTGTCAGGCTATAGTGATTGTTGGCTTTAACATATTTAGGCTTTCAGTATAGGCCTACAGCAAACAGCTGGCAAAATTGACCAGAAACAATACATTTTATTCAGTCACTAATTGATATATATATATATATATATATATATATATATATATATATATATATATATATATATATATATATATATATATATATATATTCATCACAATGGAAAATATTTTTGTTTTTAGAATATTTATTAATGATGCATGCAATGATTACAGAATAACCAAGAAAATGCAAAGAATGGCAATCACTGATTTTTTTAAATCACCTTCAACAATTGCAAAAAGAGACTGAAAGGGCAGAAGCACAGCTTCATCTGGCCGAGGAACAACTGACTCTGACCAAACTGCAGCAAACCAAGGTCAGATCTGAGATTCACCTCGGCTTTGCTCAGACAAGCTACTCTCTCCATATCAGATGAGGAAGTCTGAAATTATTGTGGAGTTTTTGACTTTTAACAATTTTTTTTTAAATTTACATCTATATTTGTAACTTATTATAAATACCTCAATGTAGAGTGTTTGTGTTGTAGGTCTCAGATAAACGGACTGCTGGAAGAGGATGAGGTGGGGTTTTTATTGTTTTTTTTTTTTAAATGTGTGTTTTAATTTCTAATAAAAATAAAGTTATATTTACCCCACACTGGCTATTCTACTTGTTGATCTTTACATAGGCCTATCTATCCATCTACATTGTGATTGAGCACTGGTAATCCAGATTTAGTGATCCTGAAAAGTTCCTATACGGATCAGATTGATCCAATCCAATGTTGCTTTGAAAAACTGGCTCAAAAAGTAAGCTGGATTACGTGATCACGGATCGCAAAAACAGGATTACTAAATCCGGATCAATTTTATCCAGATTAAACCTTTTGAAAAACCGGGCCCTGATGATTGAACTGTCCTGGATGGAGGATCTTTCTTACTGAAGGGCCCCCAGGCGGGGCTGAAGAGAGACAACGATAAATATGGGGGTTTAAGGGTGTGGGGGTGTGTGTCCAGCTGACACCCGGAGCTCTGACACCCGGAGCTCTGTAAAGATTTATCCATTTAATTAATTAAATTGATAAAATTTATTTAAAGCCTCTGACTCACGTTTTAACCTGGTAGGACTAGGAAAAGTCCAACAATTTGGGAGCTGGTCCGGGATATGTCCCAAGGAGGCTGCTGGGCATTGACCCAGAACTGAAACTTCAGATAACTTCTCATCTAACAAAAGATCCAGCTCTAAAACAAGGTTGGCAGACACCTGTTTATACAAAGATTCTGCTATTGGCTATTAACAAAAAGTTTGTGTTGGATGCTGGAAAAGTTTGAAGTATAGAATAAAAATATATGACAGATTTTGGTTGAATAAAGCATAAAACTGTTGGTTGGGGTGGTAAGCCTTTTTGGCTAGGATAAAAGGCCAGGGCCCGGGGTTTTCAGAAACATCTGGATTCTCCGGGAACTCCCTTTGGCAAAATGTGGCATAAACGTAGGACTTTCTGGGGTGGTAACCCTTTGTGACTAGGATCACAATAAAAGGCCAGGGCCTGAATTTTTCAGGAACTCCCTTTGGCAAAAGGTGCCATAAACGTAGGGCTTATAGAATTGGGCATTCTAGAAAATGTCAAAAAAAATTTATAAAGTCGTTATTTGGTAAATGAAATTCCTATTTTAATAACAAAAATGATTTCAGATTCTTGTTGTCAAATATCTGATCTAATTCCAAAATCCCCTGTAGTCTCCATGATCGAAAACCAATGTTTTGAATAGCAGGGGGTAGATCAGCTTTACACAAAATAGGAGATTTTATAGAAAGAGTATAAGGAATATTCAAATAATTTACCACATCTTTCCATGCCAAGAGAGTGTTTGATACTATAAAGATGTTGAAATCAGAGTCAAGTTTATGTAAACTATTAATAAATGGTAAAGAACATAACAAATTTGGGGAGCTTCTCATAGATTCTATACTCGATCACTGAGAATCCATTCTATTAAGAAACTAGGTTAACATATTTTTTATCTAGGCAAACCAAAAATATAACAGGGGAACAGGGCAGACTTTGAAACTAAATATTTAACCTAGGGAGAATATTCATCCTAATTACATTAATCCTGCCAATAAATGATAAGGGAAGATCTGACCAGTTAGACTGATCTTGTGTATTTTAGAAATCAATGGAGTGTAGTTAGCTTTGAGTAAATCACATAAGTTGGGTGTAACACTTATTCCAAAATATAGAGGGAGGGAGTTAAGCGGAATGGAGAATCAAAGGTATCTTCCGAAGGAGCATTCAAGTACAGTGCCTGGGATTTATTTAAATTAATTTTATATCCTGAAATTGTGCTATATTCTTCAATAATAGAAAGAATTGCCTTAACATACAGTAAAACATCGTCAGCATAGAGTGAGATATGATGCTCCTCTGATCCAATCCTGATGCCATGTAAATTTGTACTGGCCCTCACTGCCGCTGCCAAAGGTTTAATGACCAAGGAAAATAAGAGGGGTTAGAGTGGACAGCCTTGGTGGTCGATGGACAGGAAATCTATTGGAAATTAACTGGTTTGTATTGACTGCCGCCATAGGCTGACAATATAAAAGTTTCAAAACAATTTAAGTAGGTTCTTTGCTCGTGTACATATTCTAAGATATTTAACAATCTGCGAATGTTATCAGAGCCGCATCTTCATTTTACAAGCCCAGTTTGATCCGGCGAGACAATAGATGGAAGAATGGATTCAAGACGTTGAGCCATTGCTTTAGTAACAATTTTATAATCTACGTTTAGAAAACTAATCGGGCGAAATGAGGAGCAGTCCAGAGGGTTTCTATTTTTTTTTTCAGGATAAGGCTAATAACAGCAGAAGACCAAGAGTCAGCCATTGAGTTTAAATCTAAAAGATTGTTAATGGCAGGAATTAAAATTGGGTTTATGTCTTCCCAGAACTGCTTATAAAATTCATTTGGGAACCCATTTGGGCCAGGATCTTTATTAAAGGGCATATTCTGAATTGCTTGGCAGATTTCTTCTTTGGTAAAGTGGGCATTTAAAATATTGTTTTCATTTTCGGAAACAGCAGGAAGAAAAATCTTACTCAAGAAGTCAGATAAATCTATAAAAATTTGAAAAAGTATCATTAATTATCTGTGGCTCAAAAGTGACTCTGCCCTCTGGGGTCCTAATTGATTTTAAACCTCTCTTGTTAAGCCTTTTCTAACTGATATGCAAGTAAACGACTAGTTTATTTCCAAATTTATAATATTTTTGCTTACAATTTACAATTTCTTAATATGCTCTGTATGATCTAAATTTAGCTTAGCCCTTGCTCTGTTCAGCTGAATCCAATTGGTCTGATTTGGCATTTGTGCAGATATTCCAAATTTGCTACCTTGTCCTCTAATTCTCTTCTCCTTTTGGTCTTAGACTTACTCATTAAGGAGGCATAAGAAATTATATGACCACGTAATACCGCTTTTGCTGCATCCCATTTTGTTGCTGCAGAAACAGGAGAGTTTGGTTGTCCTGGCAATAATAAGCTATTTTCTCCTTAAGTAATATACAAAAATCTGCATTATTATTATTATTATATCTTGGTTGTAAGGGTCTCCAACAACAGTCCAATATGAAAGCAAGTTCAAAAAACACTTTCATGGTCTTATGATCTGCATTTATTTTTACCTAATTATCCCAGCAACTCCCGTATGAATCGTCCAGTGATTCAATTGTTCCCAAACCCCTCCTTAGCGCGAAGCTAATCTGTGCTGATTGGACCGATGACAGTCTGTTGCGATTGGTCGACTGCCTTTAGTCAGAGAGTGAAATGCCCAACAGCTAATCAGCAATATAAAAGTAATCACAGTTCATTCACACTCGATAGTGTAGGTGTGGATTTTAGCTGCCAGTGGGTCAATGTAGATACAGTCGATGGACTTGAAAATACAGACGACTAACTATTTTATTGAGCAAAACTCCAAAAACTGTCGAGGAGATCTCCTAGCTTGTCTCACTCTGCTCTTTTCACAGACACACACACAAACACACATATTGCCCTCATCCACACACACCTCCAGACGACAACGCGCGTGCGCGCACAAACACACACACATACCTCGGGACGACAGCGCACGCACACACACACGCACACACTACCCTCGTCCACGGAGCTCCGTGAACAAAGCAGCACGCGTCGCGTTTTTAACGTGACTTTGCACGCGATAAGAGAATATAGCGAGTTAACCTCATACAGTACACGTGGTTACAAGTAACAAATCACAACTAAATACATTTGCAAGCTAGAGTAAACGAGGCAACAACTTTAATCGCATGTACTTACACTTGAGAAATGTAGGAAGAAACCCACCCTGACGTCCATCAGTAAGTTACTCTTTACTGATCCTTCCTTTAACAAACGCAGATGAAGTATTCTTTGTACCATGTAGTTTGCAGAAGTTTCCAGTAGTTTCCAACTGCTTGGTTATAATGCTGAGGTTTCATTTTTGGGTAGAGACTCGATAATATCCATCTGCAGTGTGACTTCAATCAACCGGCATGTTTGTGTGTGTGTGTTTGTGGGTGTGTGTGTGTGTGTGTGTGTCTGGGTTTCTATGTCAGAGGGCAGGGCCGCAGGTTTCAAATCTCCCGGGTTTGCGCGTGCACGTGAATAACTTGGTTTCGTTCGTACGTCATGGCGAAAAACCTAATGACTCGGTATCAAGGCGACTCGTTTGAAGCACTATGAGTCGACTCTTTTTTTAGATGAATCAACCGTTTTTAACACTGTACTCTTACAGATTTAAGCCTTAGCTGGATACTTCACTTCACTTAGTGCTGTGTTACACACTACATGGAGGGGAATTTTCAAAAACCCATAAAATGGGCTCTTTAAGGTCAAAATCTAAGTAAACTGGCTTATGATCTAATAAAATGATAGGGCCTATATGGCAAGACTTCACTTGGGAAATACATTTAGATGGTGCAAAAAAGTAGTCTAATCTAGAATAGGAACTGTGGGGATGAGAATGGAATGTATAGTTTCTGTCTTTTTGATGCAATTCCCTCCAAATGGCCTACTAGGCCTAAATCTTTACATATATGCTGCAGAGTAAAAGAGGATTTTTGACTTGTCAGGGTGTGTGGGGAGAATCTGTCCAAATTTGTTAATAATAATACAATTAAAATCACTGCCTAAGAATCCCAGATTTGTGCATAGCTTGTTAAATTATAAGACCGTATGAGATATAAAGCTGGGATTGTCAGTGTTTGGAGCATACACATTTCCAATAGTGAGGTGCACACCATAAATGTGGCCCTAGTACAAGTCATGTTATTTGTAAATTGAACATCATTTACCTTTACACCTTTAAAAGACAGTATAAAATAGTTTTAATTATAAATGCCTGAAATATTACAACTGACAGTCACGTGATTGTGCACTTATCACTGAATTGGTTTAAATAAACTGAATTGGTTTAAATAAATAAATACATTTAATTAAGGCCTATCCTGACTGGACTTTAAGTAACATCTCCTCTTGGAGTTATGAGTTTGTTCAGTAATGGCTGTTGTTTTAGAGCTGATGGAAGTCAGAGGGTGCTGAATTGGCTTCAAAAAACTAGACCTGACCTGACTGGTGTCCCACTGGAATCTGCCCCCAAAGTGTTTCACCTGCTTACGGTTGTTGTTTTAAAATAGATTGTGGTGATTTACATGCTGGTTTAACTGTTGTACAGTATTTTGCATAAAATCACCATTTTGAGGTAGTCATACAATGAAAAATTAAAGATAGAATGAATTGAGCTGAATTGTTTGCAGTGGTTGAAACTTTAAGGTTGGCTGAGAGAAAAAGGGTTAACATCTACTAAAATTGTGCATGTGTAGGTATAGCTGTACATGTCGAATTGCCACAGTGACGGAGGTCAGGTTTCTTGACCTCTTTGGATCGACCCATTTAAAGAACAGAGAACTGTTGAGCATTCCTTGGGTCTGGCTAATTCTTAATGGTACCGCCGGCAATAAATAAAATTATAGATATTTATATAATATAAAAATTGCTAAAATCTGTAAGCACACTAAAATTAATTGACTAAATATTTTCCCTGTTGCATTAATGTCTATACGTTCATCTGTCAACAGGACCCCTGAGTTTACACCTTTTGAGCTTTTGACATGTCGACAATTTCCTGGCTTAACTTCTGTGCTGTCCCTGGGACACATTACACAATTGGCACCAAAATGTTATCATGACAAACTAACTGTTTTGATTGCAGTTTTATATTTACAGATCACTCCTGACAACCAATCTAAGGAACCAGTGGCCAACACTGCTGACTGGGTACACCTTCGTCCTTTTAGGAGGAAGTGGAAGGAGCACAGGTGGTCTGAAACATACAAAGTGATTGCCAAAACGTACCATTGTGTTAAGGTTGCTGGCAAGGGTGATACCACCTCTCCTTGAGTGTTAAATGTTATAAGCCTAATTGTTGTATTGCAGAAACCATAGTGGACCTGACCTTTCACGTCCAAGAGTAGGAGACCGAGACTGATACTATACCAGACACTGACACTGACAGACCTGTGAGACCGAGACTATAAATGACACTGACACTGATAGACCTGTTAGACTGAGACTAAAAAAGACACTGACAGACTTACAACACACAATAACAATTACTTGCTGACACTCTAAGTAAAATATTAAGAATTGAACATAAAACTGGAGATTTATTTCAAATATCTGACAATGAATGCATATTAGTGCTGACTGTGCTTTTGGGGCTGGTATAGCAAAATAAGTCAAAGAAAAACACAGGGCAAAAAAGGTTGAAATTCTATTTAAACTTCCATGACAGGATTGTCTTTCATCTGGTGACCAAAAAATTGTCGACTGACAAACCAACATATAAAGATTTCAAAGCTAGTCTGAATGAAATGAAATTATGGTGTTTGTGTTACAGAGTGAGCAGTGTGTCTATACCCTAGCTGGAGTGTGGCCTAGAGAAACTGGACCTCACCACAGTTCTGCAAATAATCAATGAAGTGTTTTCTGATGTTGATATGGTGATCACAATCTACATTTTATAAATTAACCCGCTACAGGCTTTAAGGGTTTCATTTATTTTAATTATTATTTTTCTTGTTACTCGTACCTTATTTCTGTTTATATGATAAAGTTATTTCCCAGGGATGGGTTGCGGCTGGAAAGGCAACTGCTGCGTAAAAACTTGCTGGATAAGTTGGCGGTTCATTCTGCTGTGGCGACCACGGATTAATAAAGGGACTAAGCCGACAAGAAACTGAATGAATGAATGAATGAATGAATGGATGATAAAGTTATATTTCTTGTTTTTAATAGAATTGAAAATGTTACTGCATCTCATCTGATTCACTCTTAGGAGAGGCCATTGCATTGGTAAAGATGTGGGGAGGTTGGAGGTGGCTTCTGAGACTAATTGAGATTACCACCATCGTCATTGGCCCCTGTTTAAAAACAGGAACAGAGAAGGATGGATGTTTGAAAGATATGGGTTCTCCAGTACGCTGGAGGAGACAAGAGTGGGCGGATATGGGCGGATTAATCGTCGTATGAAAAACGGGCTTTAATTTGGATACATGGAATATGTAATATGCATTCATTGTCAGATATTTGAAATAAATCTCCAGTTTTATGTTCAATTCTTAATATTTTACTTAGAGTGTCAGCAAGTAATTGTTATTGTGTGTTGTAAGTCTGTCAGTGTCTTTTTTAGTCTCAGTCTAACAGGTCTATCAGTGTCAGTGTCATTTATAGTCTCGGTCTCACAGGTCTGTCAGTGTCAGTGTCTGGAGGAGACAAACCACCCGAGTCTCTCCAATATTAGGAGTCTCCAATATTAGTCATCAGGAAATGATGACCCTGGTACAGATAAAAGTTAATTTCTTAGAGTCACTGAAGTAAAAAAAAGGCATCTGGCCATATTATTTCTAATCAAACTCTGAATCATATGGTTATTACTACTGAATATACCAAACTGACCCTCCATGATTTATTGGTGATGGCCAGTGGTTATGGTGATAACAACTTGTAGATCAACTGGATAACTGTCACAGCCAGACAACAACATATAAATGGTTATGTAGCCCAGTGATTACCAATGTGAAGGGTCACTAGACAATGACAGGATGGTCGCTTAGTTATTTCCAAAAGTCAAATAATTTTAATAAACTATTAGAATCACCATATTTTAACCATAACCAACAGAAGATAGAAATAATAGTTTCTAATAGTAAAAATAATAATAATAATAACATAAAAATGAAAAGCCATCAGCCTTTAAATTTTTTTCTTTCATAGGATTGAGTGTTTATGTTTATGTTAGATTAGCTGCAACAGATTGAGAGCAGGGCTTACTGTTTCCATGGATGTGTCAAAAAGCATCCAACAACAAAAGACTGTTACTAAAGTCTTGTATTTATAACTAAATTAAGGCTGTTAACATTAAGTCTTGGAGGGAATCTATCTAAATGTAAATCAGGGGTTTTGTTAAAATCTTCCCCAGCAATAAGTACTGCTGGAGGATATTTCAATTTTAAAACTAAAAGTTCTGTGGACACATTTTAAAAAAGTGAATGATTTAAATCAAAAAAGCTAAAGCCATATACATTACATAAAACAATGATCGCCTCTGCATACATAATAATGGCTATACCCATCCCCCTTTAGAGGAAAAATGTGACTCAAGAATTTTTCCCGTTAAATGATTAAACAGAATTATTACTCCCCCGGAGTAATTAGACCCATGTGAAAATAAAGCTTTACCTTCCATCGTGGGGACCAAAAAGATTCATCATTAACACAAGAATGTGTTTTCTGTAGGAAATAAACCTCTCTTTTTTCGAATTGTAAAATAAATAAAGCTTTATGTATCTTTAGTAAGATCACAGATTAGTAAGAATTCAGTAAGAACACGAAAAATTAAAAGACATTAAATGAAGGACAAGAACGTGCAAACTGCCTAGGCAGAAAATCTAACTACTGTATAAAGTTGAGAAAAGTGGAACTCTTTAAAATCCCTTCCATCTTTTACATGTCAAGCATTGAGTGCTTAAACAATATCAAAACTTTTATCTAGGAATATATATATATAAATAAAAATTTAAATAAAAATAATAAAAATAATAACAAAACAATTCAAAAAAATTAAATACAAAAAATTAATAAATAAATAAATAAGTGAGAGAAACACTAATTAGTTTTATCTGATTTGTCCGCTGTAATCTTCTTTCCATTATGACAGCAAATGAACCTTTGAACCCAGCTCGTCACAAGGTTATAATAGTTTTGGATTTTTCATTAGTTTTAGTTTCTATTTCGTTTTGACTTTTTATTTTCAAATTCAGTTAGTTTTAATTAGTTTTAAAGGCAGATTTCTTAGTTTTTATTAGTTTCTATATTTTAAAAACGTCTTAGTTTTAGTTTAGTTTTTTATTAGTTTCAGTATTAGTTTCAGGTTTTTTTTCTAAATAAGGATATTTGTTAGGTGGAAGATTCTAAATCAACAGTATAAATATTGTATAATAAAAACTCAGCCACACATTTTTTGAAACATGTATTCAGAGAACACATTAACACTATCATCGACCAAAACTGACTGACTCCTGAAGCAAAATAAATGCAGAAAGACATTTTCCATACTCATAATAACTAACTTTAAAAACGTTAAAATGACAGATCATGTTGTAAATCAGTGAGCCAGTGAAATCTGCTAAACGGCCACAACTCCAAAAACATTTTAAAAATTGTTCACCCCAAAATAATTGTCATTAACCCTTCAATAAAGCACAACACCCTTACCTGACACTGTACATCTGACTCACCCTGCTCTGCCTATTCCCCAATCATTACTTTCTCCTTTGCCTGTGATTGATATTCTGACATTAGTATTTTCATAAGCACTCATACTGAAAGCCAAATTGCTTACTATGTGAACTTTTTGTACTTGGCGTTTAGCTGCACTGAAAAATTATCTTATGTCTATTTTTTCTGTCATTTTATCCAACACATGACACTGCCAGGCACGTTTATTTATACTGTAGCACATTTTATACACAATGGCAATTCAAAGTGCTTTACATAAAGAACGCAAAACTATCAAAAAAAAATCACAACAATAAAAACAAAGAATTAAAAAAGGTTAACATTTTAATTTCAAATTAATTGAGTCACTTAAAACAGAATAGAAACGGATTATACAAAAATACAGTGGGGTTAGCGTGCTCAGTGTAGCACAGTGCTTGCTCCAATTGCGAGTGAACGAAAGGTATTTATTTGACACAGTCAAACTCAAAAAACAGGTGCAACAAAATGAGTGCGGTGCTAGGGCTAGAGGAACAGGACAGGGATCAAGCAGGAAAACAGGCTCTAGAAGAAACTCCTCACGGTCCTGAGCACAGACAGAAACACAAACATAAGCACACGTAACGAACTGACAATGAACACTAAATACGTAGCACATATATAGGCACGATAATGTGAATCAGCTGGCGAACAATCAATCCAGCGGAGTGCCGTCAAGCCACGTGACAAAAACAATTACACGTGGGCCACAAAAACAAAACAAACCCACATGATCACACAGACATTCCGGAAGAGCGCACAAACCTGCAACCGTGACATTACCCCTCTCTCAAGAGCACCTCCTGGTGCTCCCAGAAGCGCTTACCTGGCGATTGTAATCATCGATAAGAGAGTGATCCAATATGTCTTTTGCAGGTACCCAACTTCTCTCCTCCGCACCATAACCTTCCCAGTCCACCAAGTACTGAAATCCTCGCCCCCTCCGTCTTGAGTCCAGAATGCGCTTAACCGAATAAACGGTTTCCACAGCTACGAGACGTGGCCGGGGGGGGGGGGGGGGGGGTTGGGGACCGGAGTGGGCGGATTAATCGTCGTATGAAAAACGGGCTTTAATTTGGATACATGGAACACGGGATGAATTCTCCTGTACGCTGGAGGAAGTTTGAGGCGGACTGCCACCAGACTAATGATCTTGATGACAGTGAATGGGTCAATAAATTTGGGTGCAAGTTTATTACATACGGAACGCAAGGGAATATTCTTAGTTGAAAGCCACACTTTTTGACCGACGATGAAAACGGGAGGCTTCGACCTGTGGCGATCGGCTTTAGCTTTGGTGCGCGCACCCACTTGGAGGAGGGTCTGTCTGGCCCTGTTCCAAGTGTGTCAACACCTCTGGACAAAGGCGTGGGCGGAGGGGACAGCGACTTCGGATTCCAGACTGGAAAAAGCTGGTGGCCGGTAACCTAAGCTACACTGAAACGAAGAAAGGCCCGTAGCCGACACTGGTAATGAATTGTGTGCGTACTCCACCCAAGGGAGCTGCTGACTCCAAGAGGAAGGATTCTGGGAAACCAAACAACGTAACATGCGCTCGAGATCTTGGTTGGCACTCTATGTTTGACCGTTACTCTGAGGATGAAACCCAGAAGAAAGACTTACAGTCGCTCCCAATAAATGACAAAATTCTCTCCAAAATTTAGAGACAAACTGGGGCCCCCTGTCAGAAACCACGTCCGTTGGGAGGCCATGAATGCGAAAGACGTGATTAATGACAGCATCCGCTGTCTCTCTGGCTGAGGGTAATTTGGGCAGAGGAATAAAATGAGTAGCCTTCGAGAACCGGTCCACAACGGTCAAAACAGCCGTATTGCCGCCAGATGGCGGGAGACCGGTGACGAATCTAGCAAAATGTGTGACCAGGGTCTCGAAGGCACTGACAGCGGCTGAAGGAGTCCAGTAGGAGGGCGATTAGAAGTCCTAAAAACAGCACAAACAGAACAGGCCAAAACAAACTCGCGTATGTCCCGTGCCATAGCTGGCCACCAGAATTGCTGTTTAACGAAAAATAATGTACGACTCACCCCTGGATGACAAGCCACTTTGGAGGAATGTCCCCATCGAATGACGTCAGACCGAATCCCCTCCGGCACAAACAAACGACTGGGTGGGCATCCGACCGAGGGCGTTACCCCGTCCAGGGCTGTGCGAACCCTGCTCTCGATTTCCCATGTTATAGCAGAAATACAAATCCTCTGGGGGACGATGGGCTCAAGAGACGTATTGCGCTCAGAAGAATCAAAAAGACGGGATAACGCGTCGGGTTTGATGTTTTTGGAACCCGGCCGATAAGAGATGGTAAAGTCGAAACGTCCGAAAAATAATGCCCACCGAGCCTGCCTGGAGCTGAGTCGTTTGGCGGACCTGATGTATTCAAGGTTCTTATGATAAAGGGAACCCCTGAGCCCTCCAACCAATGACGCCACTCCTCCAAAGCGAGTTTGACAGCCAACAACTCCCGATTACCAATGTCGTAGTTTCGTTCTGCGGGAGATAATCGATGAGAGTAAAATGCGCATCGATGAATTCTGTCATCCGAGGCGGCACGCTGGGACAGGATAGCGCCCACCCCCACCTCTGACGCGTCTACCTCCACCACAAACTGCCGGGAAAGATCAGGTGTCACTAGAATGGGAGCTGAAACAAAGCGGCTCTTCAGATTGGAGAATGCAGCCTGTGCTGCGCTCGACCACCTGAAGGGAGTTTTAGAGGAGGTTAAGGACGTCAGAGGGGCGGCGAGCTGGCTGAAATTGTGAATAAAACGCCGGTAAAAATTGGCAAAGCCCAGAAATCTCTGCAGGGCCTTACGAGAGTCCGGAATTGGCCAATTTACCACAGCCTGAACCTTCTCTGGATCCATGCGCACCCCCTCGACTGACACAATGTGTCCTAGAAAGGGAACAGACTGTGCATGGAACACGCATTTCTCCGCTTTGACAAAAAGCCCATTCTCTAGCAGCCGCTGAAGCACTCGCCTGATGTGCTGCACATGTTCCTGGAGAGAACGAGAAAAAATCAGAATGTCATCCAGGTAGACATAGATAAACTGATCAATCATGTCTCGCAACACGTCATTTACGAGTGCTTGGAAAACTGCAGGAGCATTAGAAAGCCCAAAAAGAAGAACACAATATTCAAAATGCCCCCTAGGGGTAAGGAAGGCGGTTTTCCACTCATGGCCCTGCTTCATGCAAACCAAATGATATGCGTTGCGGAGATCTAATTTCGTGAAAAACAAAGCCCCCTGCAGACGCTCGAACGCTGAAGACATCAGCGGCAAAGGATACGTATTCTTTTCCGTGATGCTGTTCAGCCCTCGATAGTCAATGCAGGGTCTAAGAGACCCATCCTTCTTTTTCACGAAAAAGAACCCCGCCCCCACCGGAGAAGAAGAGGGCTGTATGATCTTGGCTGCTAGAGAATCAGAAATATATTTCTCCATGGCCTCCCTCTCAGGAACAGAAAGAGAGTATAACTTGCCTTTAGGCGGAGACGTACCTGGCAATAAGTCTATTGCACAGTCATAGGGACGGTGAGGAGGCAGAGAAGCAGCTCGAGACTTACTAAACACTCTCTTCAGGTCGAGGTACTCTTTAGGCACGTTTGACAGGTCCATGCGCTCCTCCTGAAACACAGAACAAGAAACAGCAGAATGAGCAGACGAAAGACAGGACTGATGACAGTTCTCACTCCACGAAAATATGGTATTAAGACCCCAGTTAATATGAGGCTTATGGAGAATTAACCAAGGATGACCTAAAACCTCCGGTGTGTTAGAACAGTCTGTTAAAAAAAATTAAATGTTTTCAACATGATTTCCAGACGTGATCAGTTTTATGGGTTTAGTGGAGTGAGTGATGGTAGGAAGGGAAAGTCCGCTGAGTGCGCGTACTGCAATGGGTTGTGACTGTGCTATAACCGGAAGTTTAAAACTGAAAGCAAAACTAGAGTCAATGAAGTTTCCCTCCACCCCGGAATCGACGAGCACCTGTGTGTCTTGAGTTCCGGAACCCCAGATAAGGTGACGGGCAGTAATGTAGCAGACGTAGAGGATTTGTCCAAATTAATTTCACCCAACAGTAACCTCTTACCTACTGATGGGTGTTGTCTTTTACGGGACAGGAAGCCACTCGATGCCCCGCCCACCGCAGTAAAGACAGATACCCTCCATTCTTCGCCGGCGGTTTTCCTGTGCAGACAAGCAGGATCTGCCCAACTGCATCGGTTCCGGGTCAACGCTCCCAACTTCCGGTGCCATCGCCGAGACCGGCGAGTCAGGAACAGGATCCGGAAACCTGTTTTGCCGCATGCGACTCTCACGGCGAAGCAGTCTGGAGTCCACCCGGATGGCCAAATCCACCAGCTCGTCGAGAGTTTGGGAAGATCTAGGGAGTAAATCTCGTCCTGAAGACGATCAGAAAGGCCATGAAGGAACATGTCCCATTGAGCCTCCGTGTTCCAGCCGGATTCAGCAGCCAAAGTGCGGAACTCAAGGGAATAGTCCGCCACGCTCCGATTCTCCTGGTGGAGCTCAGCGAGGACTCGGGCGGCCTCTCTCCCAGAGGCGGCCCGATCAAAGACCTTTTTGAGTTCTTTAGAGAACAGGTCGAACGAAGAACAACAAGGTAATTTCTTCTCCCATGCTGTGGTTCCCCATTGAGCCGCCCTTCCTGAAAGGAGGGTGATAACAAACGCCACCTTGGACTGCTCTGAGGAAAACAAAGATGGCTGTAGGGAGAAGTACAGGGAGCATTTGGACAAGAAGGACCGGCATAAGTGAGGCTCCCCAGCATAGCAGGTCGGCGGAGGAAGTCGAGGCTCAACTGAGCGACCAATGCTAACGTTAGCACTGGCAGTCACCGGCGCAGGCATCACCTCCGGGACTGGTGCAGTCTCCGCTTGTGCTGCTCTGGAAACCAGCTGTTGGACCTGAGTAGTCAGTAATGACACCTGACCAACCAAGGCCTGGATAGCCTGTGCAGTCGTGGCCAAAGCCTCATCCTGGCGATCAATCCTGGCGTTGCTAGTAGAAAGGAACTCCGATATCTGTGATGCACTCGCTGGATCCATGGTAAAGGTCAGTTCGTTTTGTCACACTCAAATAACTGTTCATGAAGATCCAATTGCGAGTGAACGAAAGGTATTTATTTGACACAGTCAAACTCAAAAAACAGGTGCAACAAAATGAGTGCGGTGCTAGGGCTAGAGGAACAGGACAGGGATCAGGCAGGAAAACAGGCTCTAGAAGAAACTCCTCACGGTCCTGAGCACAGACAGAAACACAAACATAAGCACACGTAACAAACTGACAATGAACACTAAACACGTAGCACATATATAGGCACGATAATGTGAATCAGCTGGCGAACAATCAATCCAGCGGAGTGCCGTCAAGCCACGTGACCAAAACAATTACACGTGGGCCACAAAAACAAAACAAACCCACATGATCACACAGACATTCCGGAAGAGCGCACAAACCTGCAACCGTGACACAACTAAATATTATGCTAACTGTGGTCGTTAATGTTAAGTTAACATTATGCCAAGTCGTCACAAATGAAACAGTGCATGGGAAACGGCTTTGGCGTTAGCAACAAGCTAACATTAACGTTAACGTTAAATAAGTAATTTTAATCGCTAATACAGAAGATTCATGGATAATTACATGGGTAAAAGCATTCTTACCTCAACTAATTTATGAACGAGTCTGTATTAGCTACATCGAGGAGAATCGCTTTATTTAAGGTGAATAAAATCTGCAGCTGCAGCCACACACCTGACATGTATGTGACAACTCTCGACAACTCTCGGATGGGAGGGGACATTTAAGCCCATGGCCAGGGACCCGTCCCCACTTAGATTTTGCCTACTTTTCATCACCAGAAAGACAAGTGGGAATCATTAATAAGTGTGTGTTTTATGGAGGACTTAGATTCCTAGAACTAGATTGGAGAGGCTCTTCTCCAGTCATCCTTGCTGTTGCTTCCGCGACAAAAACAGCCAGTGAACATGACAGCAGCCAGTTTCAGTTAGTTTTGTATGTACACAATACAGTTTCAGTTAGTTCTAGTTTTTAAAAAAACTCTCATTTTTATTTTTATTTCAGTTAACGACAATTATTTAACATTTTAGTTTTTGTTTTTCGTTAGTTTTCGTTAACTATAATAACCTTGGCTCGTCAGAGTAGAGTTGGAAGACACAGACCTTTCTATTTCCAATATCTTTTCCATGAAGTCACCTTGTTTCTTTCTCAGCCTCATGATCGCTTCCAATATAACTGGGTTTGAGGGTTCATTTTGTGGCATTTTCGGAAGAGGGCTGTAAGTTGGTGTTTCAGAAAATTAAAGACAGTCCATATCAGGATCCTCACCAGGAATGGTTCGAGCATAATCATGTATACGCTTTACACCTTCTGCCTTTTTGCCATGCTACTGCTTACATAAAAAGTGTCTCGATCAGGTTACGACCAGGCAAGTCAAAAATCAAACGCTAAAAATAAAATTGAAATAAATCTCTTAACTCAGGTTTAAATAATCTCATTAATTTTAAAGGTGTAAGAGCTCTACAATTAATGCTGTATTATCCATTATAGGAAAATTGAGGTCAAGTTTTGCTCTTAAAGAGGTAAGTTCCCTAAAAGGATCAGCTATGTTGATGCCATGTTGGCCCGACTCTCCTCATGAATAATGCATCTATTTAGCATTACTTAACCTTTGTTAATACTAACAAACCTTTATTTATGTGTTAGCTAATGCATAAGTAAACATGATCTAACAGTACACAATGACTTTGTTTAGCATTACTTAATCTTTGTTAGTGTTCATTTACACATTCTAATGCATCTCTTTCCATGAACAGCTTAATTAGTTAATGTTTACTTATGAGCTAACGCATTTGTTAATGGATTAGATAACTTGATCTAATAATAAACAACAAATTTATAAAGCAATACTAAATACTTGTTTATGAAAACTTACAATGTTAGTTAACGCGTTAGTTAACATGAACAAAAAATCTGGTTCAGAAATACACAAACTTTGTTCATGTTAACTACTCTTATACTAGTGCATAATTGGTAGAGCTTATGATAAGTGCATAGTTCCTGATCAATATCAGGGACCAAGGAGTACTCTATTGGAGTGCATTACATCGAAACCTCAGCTTCAATAGTTTATGTTTGTTACTTCTTTGCTAACATGATTTATCACCAACAAAGCATTTGTTAATAGAATTGAGAAACTTATTGTTAAATGTACACTATTCCAACCTTACCTAATGCTTTACTAATGTTAATTAACTAACATGATTTATCTTTAACAAAAGCAATTGTTAATAGGATTAGGAACCTTATTGTAAATTGTTCACTATTCCAACCTTACCTAATGCTTTTCTAACATTCATTAACACTTTACTAATGTTACAAGATGCCTGAGGTAAGTGATGGTGATTGACGTCTGCAATGAAGAATCAGTGCAGAGTACTCCCCAATTTGTTGGTGAGGGCTGTAGCCTGTCATGAGGCATGTTCTGAATTCCACTTTCTGTGTGGGTGTGCGTGTGTGCCGGCAATGGCTTCCAGCCTGCCTGGTGTATGTGTGTTTCCATCAGTGTTTGGACTGATTGGACGACTGACTGCCCCACTGTTAGTTTGTGTGGTTGAAGACTTTTTATATCAATGAGTGAATTAGATATAAGAGCACCTCATTCATGTTTGGATTCTCCTTCTCCTTCGAATCGTAAATGTGCCCACATTTGTGGCTGCTGTTTAAGAACATCCATGCTACAATCCAGAAGTATTTAATGCTATATTCTGAGCGATGCTACTGTCTGAGTGCCGACTGAGCTCTGTCAAAACCTCTTTTTTATTGTATTTTAAAGACAATAGAGGGTCCAGTTGCGTTGGCAGACACAGAGCCGTCAACTTTGAACAATCTGTTGTCGATGTGGTGAAATTGTGTCCCTGTTTTATTGCAAGTGTATTTTGTGGATCTTTCTTTCATGTGACTGTCAAATTCATGAATCCATTTCAAGAGGCCCTCATTATTAATCTGTATTGAGACCTGAATGACTGACTTTTGTGTCTGCGCTTTGTGTAACATTAACCTGTTTGAGAGTGAAGCCCTTTTCCCATTGGTGGTTCTTGGTATTATTTCCTTTCTTTTTCTTGCAGGAGCCCTTGCGGGTGAAGGAACTTTTTTGTTGTTGGTGCTGCTGTGCCAGTGTGTGCTGTAGGACACTTCTGATGCATCAGTGTGTGTGCAGTGATGTAAAAGTGTATGATGTATAACTTTCACGGGTGATCACTCCTGTGGGTAGCCCAGTCCTGTGAGTTTTTGTCTCTATTTGGGAACATTGATTTGGAGAGTATGATATTAAGTATTTTATGCGTGCAGGTTGAATGTTAACCATTTAAACTTAATTTTTCCTGGGTTTGAATCCCAGGTGGGGTAGTCGGTGTCAAAATAAAATTGAGATTAGTCATTTGATTAGTCAATTGAGATTTGACATAAAATAACATCAGCGATCACCTTCAGCCAATGAGACAGCGGCATTCACTTGTGTGTGCGTGTGTGTATACCTTACAGTCTATGGTGTATACCTGCTGCAGGCTAGCGGGAGGCTGGGGGAGAAGTTGAAAGCGCTATTTTTCGGTTTATTTGGACCCACGAAATAGAGAAAAAACTAGTGGAGGTTTGACTAGGCTCAGGAGCAACCATGTCTGTTTAATGTTTTATACAGAAAGAAATTAGTTTATTATCAACGTTGAGGAGAAATGGCAAAATCCCCTTTAAACCCAGGTGAGCAAATATGTACATTTTCGACCCCATTAAAGGCTTCTTTCTTATTATGTAGTTAATAACAAAAGATATACTACGTGTTTTTGGCTGTGAGACGTAGTTTGGACGAACTTGTCGGCGATTCTTGATATTGTAAAGTCATGCAATGTGAAAGTCCCTGTCACCGATCCATCTTGCAGTGTAAACAAAGCAGCGACGAAACGCTAGCCCAGATAGTCAAGCAGTGTGAAAACATCTGTGACACGACTACTTTGAAAATCATGCTGTCTGAACTCGGCATAAGCTTCACTAATGCCTAGTTCAGATTTTAGCTCTGATTTTGGCTCGCCGACAGGTTTTGAGAAATCGCTGACAAATGCCTGAAATCACAGAATAGATTCTTCCTATTGTAAAGTCATGCAATGTGAAAACCCTTGTCGCCGATCCATCTTGCAGTGTAAACAAAGCAGCGACGAAACGCTAGACCAGATAGTCAAGAAGTGTGAAAACAACTGTGACACGTCTACTTTGAAAATCATGCAGTCTGAACTCGGCATTAGTCTCAGCACCCACCATAGCTTCGTCCCCACTACACTAACATGACTTATAACTAAACCAACAATAACCAATGTTACTAACATCCGTGGGTTCATTAAAACAGATTATTGAAATAATATAAAGAATATATATTTATATAATAAAAAGCATAAATAGTCCTCACTTTAGATTAGGTCATAAAACTGGATGAAGTTGAGTTAATAAAGCATTTATTAACATACAAATTACCTATAAGTATATGCCTAAACAATAATAAGATATATATTAATTCTAATTTGAATAGTTTATTATTCATTTATTAACTCATTATAAATAATCTTTAAAAACCAGCAACTTCTCTCAAATAACTTGTTCGTAAATAATTCAGTAATTAATTTAGTAATGGAAAGATAACAATTAACAACGTATGAAAACACTCATTAATACATCAAGAATATAGCATTTGTAGCTGTATTGATCAACTGCTAATTAACGTTAATTAATGTAGAGTTAATGCTAAACAAATGACACATTTATTTGCTAATTCTCAATAATTGATTCATATTGTGTAATTATTATGTAGTCACCACTTGATGGAACAACTTCCAACCCCAAAGTGTTCAAGTGCTTTCAGCAAGAACGGCCACTTTGTTTAATCAAACACTTTTTGGGCATCTAGTGAGATAATTGCACCTGAGGTTTCTTTAGCACAAACCTTATATAGGATGTTGTACAAGGCGAACATTGCAGAAAGAAGAAAGCAACCTGTTTACTATTGTTGGATATGTTGCCCAAGTCTGTTTGCCAATCCTTTTGTTATCACCTTTAGTCAAAATTGAGAAGCGATATAGGTCTAAAATTGGTCGGTGTTGCCTTTTCCTTTCTTTAATAGAACACAAATATTGGCCTTGTAGAAGTCCATCTATTAGCCCAATGATGAAACTAACAGCATGGTCGAAGGTTAAATGCATGTAAGCCTTTTCTAGTGCTTCTGAAAAGAATTTTGTTATTTATTAGAATGTATTTATTTGTTTTTTAGCTCTGAATTTAACCTGACTCCAATTTAAATGATCCTAAAATTTACACTGTATTTCTAATGGTCAGAACGGATCACATTCATCATTTATGACTTAATTTACAGTTTTGATTTATATCTGTTCCCTTACTCTTATATGATACGTTCATTAGGGACCAAACGCCACTCAAAGTTCCACACCTCGGGTTTGCACATCTTCTCATGGACAGTATGTCGACACTCTGAAATTAGTCAGAGGGTGCAGGATTAACTAATATTCATATAGGCCAGTTGTTAAATGCTCACACATTTCAAAACGAATAGCAAAAAATAGCCAAGCCCATGCAACTTGCTAGAATCAGCGATTAGATTAAAAGATCTCCTTGCTGACATGCCCTAAATGGCTCTGTACAGTCAAATATGTCTTAAAAATCAAAATCTAACCATGTTGCTCATAAAGGTAGCATAAGACTCCACTTAATCTACTGGATATAAAAGATTTTAGGAGAATTCAGAATGAATCAAAACTTAACATTTTATTTGTCAGGTAAAATTGTATTCTGCCAATTACATAATAAAACTATCAGAAAGCCAATTCAGAGATGAGACTGCAACAAAACAACATCCATTACTCACAAATAAATCAACAAATTATAGATGCATACCAAGAAGTATGTTGCAGCATAAGTCCCCATTTACACTAGAGCATTTTAGTTTTAAAACAGTGTTTTAGAATGGAAACGATGCGTCCACTATAGCGTTTCACCCAGCGTTTCTGAACAGCTCTCCGTCCACACCAAAACGACTGTATGTTTGATCACATGGGTTTTTTTTTTTTTGGTTGTCCATGTGGATTTGTTATGCTCTCGTGCTATGACAACATTCAGCTGGTCTGATTAGTTCACTAGCTGAGGTTCATCATGGTGCCTATATCTGGGTAACGCTTTTGTGTTTCTGTGTCAGTTCGTTACACTCGCTCCAGGATTGATCGACAGGATGAGGCCTTGGCCACCACGGCTCAGGCGATCCAGGCCCTGGTTGGCCAAGTTTTGCTGCTCACTTCTCAAGTCCAACAACTGGTTACCCGAGCAGCACAGGCTGATACTGCACCAACCCCTGAGACTGCACCGACCCCGGAAGTGTCACCAGCGTCTGTGGCTCTTGGTCGCTCTGTTGAGCCGCGCCTTCCACCTCCGACCTGCTACTCTGGAGAGCCTCTCTTGTGCCGATCCTTTTTGTCAAAGTGTTCCCTTTACATCTCACTGCAGCTGTTATTATTTTCCTCCGAATAATCTAAGGTGGCGTTTGTCATCACCCTCCTGTCGGGCAAGGCGGCCCAGTGGGGAACAACAGCATGGGAACAAAAGCTACCATGCTGTTCTACGTTTGACCTGTTCTCCAAAGAACTTAAAAAGGTTGAGTCCTCGCTGAACTCCGCCAGGGGAATCAGAGTACTTGATCAAGTTCCGAACCCTAGCCGCTGAATGCAACTGGAACGCGGAGGCGCAATGGGACATGTTCCTGCACGGGTTATCTGATCGTCTTCAAGATGAGATCTATTTCTTAGATCTTCCAAAGACTCTTGACGAGTTGGTAGATTTGGCCATTTAAGTGAACACCAGACTGCTTCGACATGAGAGTCGCCTACAGCAAAGCAGGTTTCCGGATTTCGTCCCTGACTTTCCGGCCTTGGCTGCGACACCGGAAGTGGTAAGCACTGACCTGGAACCCATGCAGCTGGGGAGATCTCGTTTGTCCGTGCAAGAAAAGCGTCGACGGAGAACGGAAGGACTCTGCCTCTACTGCGGAGGGGCGGGTCATTGGGTGGCTTCCTGTCCCGTAAAAGACAACACCCATCAGTAGGTAAGAGGTTACTGATGGGTGAAATTAGTGTGGACAAATCCTCTACAGCTGCTACTTTATTGCCCATCACTGTATCATGGGGTACCGGAAGTCATGACACCCATGCCCTCGTCGATTCCGGGGTGGAGGGAAATTTCATTGACTCCAGTTTCGCTTTCAGTTCTAAACCTCCGGTTATAGCTCTGTCTCAACCTATTGCAGTACGCGCCCTTAGTGGGCTTTCCTTCCCCACTATCACTCACTCCACCAAACCCATAAAACTTATCACGTCTGGAAATCATGTTAAACACATTTCATTTTTTTAACAGACTGTTCCAACTCACCGGTGGTTTTAGGACATCCTTGGTTAATTCTTCAAGGATTGCATTGCCGGCAGCTAGCTCTCTGCAACTCTCACATGGTCGCCCACTGAAGCTAAGCAGGGCTGCGCCCGGTCAGTACCTGGATGGGAGACCACATGGGAAAGCTAGGTTGCTGCCGGAAGTGGTGTTAGTGAGGCCAGCAGGGGGCACCCAACCTGCGGTCTGTGTGGGTCCTAATGCCCCAGTATAGTGACGGGGACGCTATACTGCTCAGTGAGCGCCGTCTTTCGGATGAGACGTTAAACCAAGGTCCCGACTCCCTGTGGTCGTTAAAAATCCCAGGATGTCCTTCGAAAAGAGTAGGGGTTTAACCCCGGCATCCTGGCCAAATCTGCCAACTGGCCTTTGTCTATCATGGTCTCCTAACCATCCCCATATTCCAATTGGCTTCATCGCTGTCTCCTCTCCACCAATCAGCTGGTGTGTGGTGTGCGGTCTGGCGCAAAATGGCTGCCGTCGCGTCATCCAGGTGGATGCTGCACACTGGTGGTGGATGAGGAGATCCCCCCATTGTGTGTAAAGCGCTTTGAGTGCCCAGAAAAGCGCTATATAAATGTAAGGAATTATTATTATTATTATTATTATTATAAACCTCACATTAATTGGGGTCTTAATTGTTAACATGATGTTAACTCTCTACTTTGTTGACCTCTAAGAAGGTTATCCGGGTTACAAATGAGAGAGCGTGCAGGGGCGCGCAGGGGCGGGTTGATGAAGGGAAAAGTTCAGTTGAAGATGTCTCGTGTGTGTGCGAGGAGGGAATGAACAAAATAAAGTGTGCTTACTAAATAAACGTTGTGTTTATTCAACTTTACATGGTAGCAGAGAATGGTTGAATGATGGCAGCCAGTTATAAAGTTCCGCAGAAGTTTGACGAAACAAGACCGTACGAGTGCTGGAAAAATGAAGTTAATATCTGGACGTGGGTCACTGAACTCGATAAAAAGAAACAAGCAATCGCTGTTGCATTGGGGCTTGAAGGCAAAGCCCGTGAGACAGCGATGTAGTATCTGCGGAGGATTTAGACAGTGATACAGGTATGGCAACGCTGATGGCTAAGCTGGATGATGTGTTCTTAAAAGAAGAGAAGGATCGCGCGTATGAGGCGTATTCTTATTTTGATGGAATATCTAAGGACAGTTCGGTTTCCATGGCGGACTACATAATTGATTTTGAACAGCGATATAATCGAATGAAAAGGTATAATATGATGCTTCCTGACGCTGTACTAGCGTTTAAGCTATTAGATACGGCATGTCTCGACGACAAAAACAGACAGCTAGCACTGACAGCCTGCACAGAGTTAACATTTTCATCTATGAAGTCGGCTCTAAAATGGATATTCGGAGGAAAAGCAGCAGGCTCGTCAAACGGGATACAAGTGAACCAGGATGTTGCGTTTTTCACCGAACAAAGACCACAAAGAAGAGAAAAACGGAATGAAATGTGGCAAAGTGGACACTCAAAGCAGCCATTTCCAGGGACTAATCCACTAGATAAGTACGGTAAGAGATCCAGATGTGCTATTTGCCAGTCTACATTTCATTGAGCTAAAGACTGTCCACACAAGAAAACTGAACATGTTAAAATAACTGAAAATGCAAACATTGAGGAATGTAACATAACATTATTTACAAAAGCCTCAATGTCAGATGCAGAAATATTCATGACTGAATCACTGGGATCAGCGATTATTGACACTGCTTGCACCCGTACTGTGTGTGGGGAGAAATGGCTGGAAAATTATATTGATGATCTCACTCAAGACCAAGTAAACCAGCTGATGCAAACAGAAACTCGTAGTTGCAGACCATTTCGGTTTGGTGATGGGAACTAGATATACTCCACAAAAAATGTGAAATTACCAGCTAAAATAGGACTGACAAAATGCCTAATCGACACAGAAGTCGTCAAAGTTGACATTCCCCTCCTGCTGAGTAAAACGTCACTTAAGACGGCAGGGACCATTTTGGACATGGAAAAGGACAGTGCAGTGATGTTCAAACAATCCATTCCTCTTGAATTTACTAGTTCTGGACATTACTGTGTCGATATCAGAGACAAAGACAATGAAAAAGATCAAACTGAGGAGAAAGTTCTAACAGTGACAGAAAAGCATGTCTCCCGAGGAGAAACACAAAGTCCTTCTGAAACTCCATAAACAGTTTGGCCACGCGTCGGCAGACAGGCTACAGAGGCTTATGCACAGTTCAGGAAATAAGGACAAAGAGTGTTTTGCTATTCTACAACAAATAGTAGATGACTGTGAAATATGCAAAAAGTACAAAAGGACAAAACCAAAGCCTGCTGTGGGATTGCCCATGGCTTCTGAATATAACGAGACCGTGGCGGTGGATCTGCACGAGTTAAAACCAAGTATATGGTACCTTCACATCATCGACCACTTCACACGTTTCAGCGCCGGAAGTATTGTTAAAACAAAGAAGTCTTCTGAAATTGTCAACTCCTTCATTCACACTTGGATAAGTGTTCATGGCGCACCCCAAAAACTGTACAGTGACAATTGCGGAGAATTCAACAACCAAGAAATCAGAGACATGGCTGAAAACTTTAACATCGAGATAAGAACAACAGCTGGATACAGTCCTTGGAGCAACAGACTACTAGAGAGACATAACCAAACACTCACCGAGATCATCCTGAAGGTCAAACGAGAAAACGGATGTGACTGGCACACTGCTCTTGACTGGGCCCTCATGGCCAAGAACAGTATGTTGAATGTTCATGGCTACAGTCCACACCAATTAGTCTTTGGACAGAATCCTAACCTTCCTTCTGTTTTAGTTGATAAATTACCTGCTTTAGAGGGTACCACTGTAAGCGCTAAAGTAGGGGAACACATTTCTGCTCTACACGCTTCTAGAAAAGCATTCACTGAAGCAGAGTCTTCTGAACATATAAGAAGGGCACTACGTAAGCAGCTTAGGCCCACAGATGACATGTATGTGACAGGTGACAAGGTATTCTACAAAAGGGCAGACTGTCCAGAGTGGAAGGGACCAGGGGTGGTTATTGGTCAAGATGGAGCTGTTGTTTTTATAAGACATGGTGGGACTCTTGTAAGAGTACATCAATCCAGGCTCTGTAAGGCAAATACACAGAATCAGGAATCTCAAGATAAGCTAAATGAACAAGCTAACAGTCAGAAAGTAACCAAAAAGGGTAGCTTAAACAGTGTAGCAGATAGCTCAGATAGTGAAGTCACAGACAGTGACCAAGAAAACATCAGTGACAGGGAATTGTGTACAGGAGAGTGGCTTATCCTAGAATAACACCAGCTGAATCGGATCATGTTGTGTGTGGTGATCCTGTCTCTTTTACTGATGTAAAGCTAAAAACAGGACAGACCATAACATTTAACAAACAGAATAGTGATGATTACATAGAGCCAAAGTTTTAGGCAGAGCAGGCAAAGCCTCTGGAAAATATAAAAACTGGTTTAATCTGCAACATATTAAACATGATGGGAGTGATGGGCAAAAGGAGTCAGTGGATATGTCAGGTGTGGACAATCTTCACATTGAATCAACCGATAGAGAGGGCTGATGTGCTTATTACGAAAGATATTTCATTTGATGCTGCTAAACAGGCGGAAATATTTAATTGGTACAAAAACAATGTTTTTGAGGAAGTTGAGGATGCAGGTCAAAAGCGTGTATCTACCAGATGGGTCTGTAGTCTTAAAGAAACTCAGAACGGGATTGTGCCCAAAGCTAGACTCGTAGCCAGAGGTTTTGAAGAGCTTAACATTCATGAGTTGCAGAAAGATTCTCCAACCTGTGCTTCTGATTCTCTTAGGCTATTATTAGCTGTAATCTGTCAAAGTGACAAGTGGCAAGTCCATTCTATGGACATCAAATCTGCTTTCTTGCAGGGTATGCAGCTGTCCAGAGAAATCTATGTCCGCCCCCCTCCTGAAGTAGGAAAGGAAAATGTTTTGTGGAAACTAAACAAGTGTGTTTCTGGCCTTGATGTTAATACAATGATGCAGATGCATCATTGTATTGGTACAACAAAGTGAAAGAAATCATGTTAAGTACAGGTAGTAAAATGTCTAAAGTAGATCCAGCAGTATTCTACTGGTTGTATGAACAGTGTAAGGTTACTGGAGTACTCGCATGACATGTAGATGATTTTCTTTGGGCAGGCTCACAGAACTTCTCAACTAATGTAATACCCATACTAAAGTCAGCATTACATGTTGGACGTGAGGAGCATGAACATTTCTGCTATGTAGGAATGTACTTTGTTACTATTAATGGTGTAGTTCATGTACATCAACATAGTTACATTGAAAACCTACAGCCCATTCAGCTGCAAGCAGCACGTGCAGTGCAGAGGGACACCTCCCTTAATGAAACTGAAAGAGAGCAGCTTAGGTCAAAAATAGGACAAATACTGTGGGTTGCAAAACAAACCAGACCAGACATTATGTTTGATGTAAGCAGTTTAGCATCAAATATAAAGCATGCTACAGTTCAGTCTATTCATGACACAAACAAGGTCATTAGAAAGCTTAAATCTGAAAAGGTGAGTCTCAAGTTTCAACATTTAGGAAACAGTGATGCTCTGAACTTTGTTGTTTTTAGTGATGCTTCCCTTGTGATTTTCCCTGATGGTGGCACACAAGGGGGTACACTGATCGGTCTCATGGGAGAAGGAGGGAAGTTTTCTCCTTTCTGTTGGCAATCTAAGAAAATTAGACGTGTAGTGAGGAGTACACTGGCGGGGGAAACGCTGGCCCTGTCAGATGGAATAGATAATGCCATTTTTCTGACTACTCTATTTTCTGAACTTACCACTGGAAATGCTGAACTGAATACACCGCCGTTGATCTGTGTAACAGACAATCTTTCTTTGTTTGATGCCCTTAAGTCAACAAAACAGGTCTCTGAAAAACGTCTTAGACTGGAAATAAGCAGCATAAAGGAGCTTATGCAGAGTAAAAAGATCAAGAAGGTACTTTGGTCAGACACAAAAACTCAACTTGCGGACTGTCTTACAAAAAAAGGGGCGTCAGCCCTTATGTTATTGAAAGTACTCAGTAAAGGATTATGGTGCTATTGAAAGCACCAAGTTAAGGACTGAGGACACTTAAAAAAAGAAAAAAAAAGAAGGGTGAATGTGTTCATTCAAAACTTTCATTTAAATATAATACTTTGTTTCTTTTAATATGGTAACTGTAATATTTTTTTTGGTGTATTTTGTTTTTTTTTTTGTTTAAAGTATAGGGAGATTGTTAACATGTTGTTATCTCTCTACTTTGTTGACCTCTAAGAAGGTTATCCGGGTTACAAATGAGAGAGCGCGCAGGGGCGGGGTTGATGAGGGGAAAAGTTCAGTTGAAGATGTCTCGTGTGTGTGTGCAAGGAGGGAATGAACAAAATAAAGTGTGCTTACTAAATAAACGTCGTGTTTATTCAACTTTACATTAATTCCATATTTTCGTGGAGTGAGAACTGTCATGAGTCTTGTCTTTCGTCTGCTTGTTCTGCTATTTCTTGTTCTGTGTTTCAGGAGGAGCGCATGGACCTGTCAAACGTGCCCAGTGAGTACCTCGACCTGAAGAGAGTGTTCAGTAAGTCTCGAGCTGCTTCTCTGCCTGCTCATCGTCCCTATGACTGTGCAATAGACTTATTGCCAGGTACGTCTCCGCAAGTTATAAGTCAAGTTATACTCTCTTTCTATTCCTGAGAGGGAGGCCATGGAGAAATATATTTCTGATTCTCTAGCGGCCTAGATCATACGACCATCTTCTTCACCGGCGGGGGCGGTGTTCTTTTTCGTGAAAAAGAAGGATGGGTCTCTTAGACCTTGCATAGATTATCGAGGGCTGAACAACATCATGGTGAAGAATACATATCCTTTGCCGTTGATGTCTTTAGCATTCAAGCGTCTGCAAGGGGCTTCTTTTTTCACGAAATTGGATCTTCGCAACGCATATCATTTGGTTCGCATGAAGCATGGCCATGAGCGGAAAACTATGTTTATTACCCCCAGGGGGCATTTTGAATATTGTGTTCTTTCTTTTGGGCTTTCTAATGCTTCTGCGGTTTTCCAAGCACTCGTAAATGACGTGTTGCGAGACATGATAGATCAGTTTATCTATGTCTACCTGGATGACATTCTGATTTTTTCTCGTTCTCTCCAGGAACATGTGCAGCACGTCAGGCGAGTGCTTCAGCGGCTGCTAGAGAATGGGCTTTTTGTCAAGGCGGAGAAATGCGTGTTCCATGCATAATCTGTTCCCTTTCTAGGACACATTGTGTCAGTCGAGGGGGTGCGCATGGATCCAGAGAAGGTTCAGGCTGTGGTAAATTGGCCAATTCCAGAGTCTCGGAAGGCCCTGCAGAGATTTCTGGGCTTCGCTAATTTTTACCGGCGTTTTATTTGCAATTTCAGCCAGCTCGCCGCCCCTCTGACGTCCTTAACCTCCGCCAAGACTCCCTTCAGGTGGTCGAGTGCAGCACAGGTTGCATTCACTAAACTAAAAGGCCACTTTGTTTCATCCCCCATTCTGGTGACACCTGATCCCTCCCGGCAGTTTGTAGTGGAGGTTGACGCGTCAGAGGTGGGGGTGGGCGCTATCCTGTCCCAGCACGCAGCCTCGGATGACAGAATTCATCCGTGCGCGTTTTTCTCAAACCAATTATTTCCCGCAGAACGAAATTACGACATTGGTAATAGAGAGTTGTTGGCTGTCGAACTCGCTTTGGAGTGGCGTCATTGGTTGGAGGGCTCAGGGGTTCTCTTTATCATTTGGACTGATCATAAGAACCTTGAATACATCAGGTCCGCCAAACGACTTAACTCCAGGCAGGCTCGGTGGGCATTATTTTTCAGACGTTCCGACTTTATTATCTCTTATCGGCCGGGATCTAAAAACATCAAACCCAACGCGTTATCCCATCTTTTTGATTCTTTCGAGCGCAATGCGCCTCTTGAGCCCATCGTTCCCCAGAGGATTTGTATTTCTGCAGTGACATGGGAGATAGAAAGCAGGGTCCGCACAGCCCTGGATGGGGTATTGCCCCAGGTCGGATGCCTACCAAGTCGTTTGTTTGTGCCGGAGGAGATTCAGTCTGACGTCATTCGGTGGAGACATTCCTCCAAAGTGGCTTGTCATCCTGGGGTGAGTCGTACCTTATTTTTGGTTAAACAGCAATTTTGATGGCCAGCTATGGCACGGGACATACGTGAGTTTGTTTTGGCCTGTTCTGTTTGTGCTGCTTCTAAGACTTCTAATCGCCCTCTTGCTGGACTCCTTCAGCCGTTGTCAGTGCCTTCGAGACCCTGGTCGCACATTTCGCTAGATTTTGTCACAGGACTCCCGCCATCTGGTGGCAACACGGCTGTTTTGACCGTTGTGGACCGGTTCTCGAAGGCTACTCATTTCATTCCTCTGCCTGAATTACCCTCATCCAGAAAGATGGTGGATGCTGTCATCAATCACGTCTTTCGCATTCATGGCCTCCAGACGGATGTGGTTTCTGACAGGGGGGCCTCAGATCGTCTCTAAATTTTGGAGAGAACTCTGTCATTTACTGCGGGCGAATGCAAGTCTTTCTTCTGGTTTCCATCCTCAGAGTAACAGACAAACAGAGAAGGCCAACCAAGATCTTGAGCGCATGTTACGTTGTTTGGTTTCCCAAAATCCCTCCTTTTGGAGTCAGCAGCTCCCATGGGTGGAGTACGCACACAATTCATTACCAGTGTTGGCTACGGCCCTCTCTCCGTTTCAGTGTAGTCTAGGTTACCAGCCACCAGCTTTTCCCAGTCTGGAATCCGAAATCGCGGTCCCCTCCGCCCACGCCTTTGTCCAGAGGTGTCGACGCACTTGGAGCAGGGCCAGACAGACCCCCCTCCAAGTGGGTGCGCGCACCATGGCTAAAGCCGATTGCCACTGGTCAAAGCCTCCCGTTTACGTCGTCGGTCAGAAAGTGTGGCTTACAACTAAGAATATTACATTTGCGTTCCGTATGTAATAAACTTGCACCTAAATTTATTGGCCCATTTACTGTCAACAAGAACATTAGTCTGGTGGCAGTCCGTCTTAAACTTCCTCCAGCATACAGGAGAATACATCCCGTGTTTCAAGTTTCCAAATTAAAGCCTGTTTTTCATACGGCCATTAACCCGCCCACACTGGTTCTGTGTCAGTTCGTTACACTCACTCATGTGTGTGTGCTGTCTGTGCTCAGGCCCCTGAGGAGAATATCTGGATCCGGTTTTCCTGTTCTGTTCCTGCCCTGTGTTCTGCATCCCTCTAGCCTGGCACTTTTTTGGTTTATTTGACAGAGACTAATAAACATTGTCACTTGCACTTGGATCCTCTCTGACCCTTATTTGAATGTAACAGCTGGATCTAATCTCTCTATATTAGTTAAAGATGATATTTCATTCATCTTGTTGTCTTTATTATTGTCTTGTTGTCTTTATCTAACAACATATTCCCTAACTTTAGTCTTTTACATCAGCTTATGTAGTACTTGAGTTTACTGTATGTAATACTTGAGTTTATGTTATACTTGAGCTTATGTTAAACATGAGCTTATATTATACTTGAGCAAATGCTATACTTTGAATAATGAAAAGTTGCACTTTTACTTACTGAAATAAGGGCATAATCAATTACATGGCCTGCAATTTTCCAGCCTACTTTTCTCAACAGACTTATCCCCCCCATATATATATATATATATATATATATATATATATATATATATATATATATATATATATATATATATATATATATATATATATTTGAAGTCAGAATTTTCAGCCCCCCTGAATTATCCGCCCCCCTGTGTATTTTTTTCCCCCATTTTCTGTTTAACGGAGAGAATTTTTTTTTTAACACATTTTTAATCATAATAGTTTTAATACCTCATTTCTAATAGCTGATTTATTTTATCTTTGCCATGATGACAGCACATAATATTTGATTAGATATTCTTCAAGAAACTTCTAAAGGGGATCTATCTATCTATCTATCTATCTATCTATCTATCTATCTATCTATCTATCTATCTATCTATCTATCTATCTATCTATCTATCTATCTATCTATCTATCTATCTATCTATCTATCTTAAAGGGGATAATAATAATGACCTTAACATGGTGTTTAAATAATCAAAAACTGCTTTTATTTTAGCCAAAATAAAAAAAAATATGACTTTCTCCAAAAAAAAAATATTATCATACTGAATTCAGTATTCATACTGAAAATGTTTGGAAATATTTAAAAAAGAATATATATATATATATATATAGTAACAGAAATTATCTCATTTTATGAATATTAATAATCAACAATAACGGTTTATTCTTAATTATTAATATTCCGGCTTAAGCTTCAGTCAATTTGGTCAAACAAACATATGATTGTATATGATCCTGCCCGCGCAACCGAGCGGATTTTCAGAATTTAAATATTAATTATCAACAATAACGAATTATTATTAATCATTAATATTCTGGATTAATTTATGGTTAACTTGACCAAGCAAACACAAGCAGAGGCGCCGCTGTTTCGAGCGGACACGGTAATGATCTATTCATTTAGAAAAAGGGAATTTTATTGCTACTTCTTGTGAAGTAGATTAATCATTTATAAGTCTTAATCAACTTATAACAGCTAGGCAGGGGAATCTGTATTTCAGTGACATTTTCTCGTGAGGCAAACAATACAACTCATTTGATTATAATGGAATTTATTGACTAGTCAGACAGATAACGAACAAAACGCACAAACATACATTAAACATAGAGCAAAGGTAAACCACGTGGAGATATCGGGTCTATAGAACGTGTAACAACAAAGAGAAATAGTAAAGCGAGGAAATAGAGATTTCAGATAATAGAGTGACAAAACTTTCAGTTCCACACGCACCATTAAGGATCACCAAGATTATGAAAAACACCTTTTTGATAAAAGGGGCACAGCTTATTCGCATAACTAAAAATACCTGGACTTTCATGTCTGGAGGTCTCTCTCTTTATGCGGGTCTCTTCCTGATGAAACTCCTTTGATGTCCTTCTTGATGGGTTGAGTTTGTAATACAGTTCAGACGAACACAATTGCAAACTTTAAACTGAGTTTACTTTGCCGGAAAATAAGGAAAGTGTGGCGGGAAAAGTCCATGCGGCTTAGAAAGACCGCTGGCCCTCCAAAAGGGCCACCTTTTGGTGATGTTCTTTGTTCGGAATACTCTGCAGGATGTTGTCACGTGACAACCCATTCAGCATTCTGACCAATGATTTCAGTGGAAAGTTTGTGCGCGAATCCTTCCTTTGTCTCGAGGCTGCTCGTATGCAAATTTGAGTGTCCGCCCAAAGCATGCTGACAGGCATTTACTACAGGGATTTAAAGAATAAAGCAATGCGAGTTATGATCTTGCTCTATGCATTGTGTTGTAAAATGTCAGCAGAAACCCATCGGTACCAAACATGGGGGGTTTAAAAGTACATCAACATAATTTTTCCCATCCTCACATTATTTATGCTTTAAAAAGGCCTAAAGGGACCACACGTACAGGTTATATGAGGGGTTATACAGGTAAGAAAAGTCAGAAATGAGATACAAAGTTTGCAAACATTTTAGTTCTGTGCTGGTCCCTGGTTTCTCAGTCGATTTTTCTTTAGACTAGTGTCCTTTGGGTGTGGGGGAGTTGAGTTTGTGTGTAAGAAAGGAATGTCTTAGAAGATCAAGGCATATCTGTCCAGTCCCTCTTGATTACGTAAGTCTGTCGGGTGTATCCGGACTTGTAGAGCCAGGAGTCGTAAACCGTCCTGTCGACTGAACCCAGACTGTTTTCATGGAATGTTGACGGAGTGTTTACCTCCAGTTAAAAATATATATATATATATATATTTTATATATTTATATATTTTATATATTTAATTTATAGTTAAAATATATATATTTTAACATATAAAAATATATGTTAAAAAAAAAAAAAAAAAAAAAAAATATATATATATATATATATATATATATATATATATATAAAATATATATATATATTAGTGCTGTCAATTGATAAAAAAAAATTTAACTAATTAATCGCACCTTTTTAAAAAATGAATCGCGATTAATCGCATTTAAAATACTGAAACTTGTCATTTTGGCTATTCAAATGTAAAATTTATGTAAACGCAAGAAATTTAAAATATAATTGTTATATAATTGTAAAAATAGAATTTTTGTTTAACTTGTAACACAGATTTCTTCATGTAAACAACATACCCACAATAAACCATTACGATCCTGGCTTGACACCCGTATTTATTAAAGAAATTAAAACACAGGCATGTTAATGACATTTAAATTTCAAAAAAATCAATGCCAATAAAGAAAACATTGATTTCCATGTTGGATTCTAAGTGGACTGCAAAAAAAAGCCAAAATACAGGAATTGCAGATATGGAAAATGAAAAATTATAATAATAAACTATAGAATACAAACTGTTGCACTCATTGTAAAGTTTTATTGCTGAGTTGAGAACATTAGTTATAGAGTAGAAACAATTTTGCTTAATCCTCCTTTACATTCATCCAGTTGCTAAGACTAGGAGTATCCCGCAAGTGCACAGTAGGCTTGGGTGGTATCCGTCCCAAATAATGGAAAGGACCACCAGGGAGGGGCGGGAGGGATGACCCTGCAGAAAACACAAGGCAGGGGACCCCAAGAGAGCCAGCTGGAGAGGCAACTGGACAGGAGCCAGCAGGACTGGAGGCAGCTGGACAGGAGCCGGCGGGACTGGAGGCAGCTGTGCTGGAGCCGGAAGGACTGGAGGCAGCTAGGCTGGAGCCGGCGGGACTGAAGGCAGCTGGGCTGGAGCCGGCGGGACTGGAGGCAGCTGGGCTGGAGCCGGCGGGACTGGAGGCAGCTGGGCTGGAGCCGGCGGGACTGGAGGCAGCTGGGCTGGAGCCGGCAGGACTGGAGGCAGCTGGGCTGAAGCCGGCGGGACAGGAGGCAGGTGGGCTGGAGCCGGCAGGACTGGAGGCAGCTGGGCTGAAGCCGGCGGGACAGGAGGCAGGTGGGCTGGAGCCGGCGGGACAGGAGGCAGCTGGGCTGGAGCCGGCGGGACAGGAGGCAGCTGGGCTGGAGCCGGCAGGACAGGAGGCAGCTGGGCTGGAGCTGGCGAGACAGGAGGCAGCTGGGCTGGAGCCGGCGGGACAGGAGGCAGCTGGACTGGAGCCGGCAGAGCAAGGAGCCCGAGCGAGGTTGGCAGAGCAAAGAGCCGGGCTGGAACCGGGAGGGCATGGAGCCGGACTGGGGCTTGCAAGGCAAGACGTCTCGATGGCGTTGGTAATGCCAGGAGCCTGGGTGGGGCAGGCAGGGCGAGGAGCCTGGGTGGCGCCGGTAAAGCCAGGAGCCGGACTGGAACTGGGATTGTACTGTGCTCCTGGGCTGGAGCCGACACTGGCGGGCGCTCTGGGGCTGGAGCCGACACTGGCGGGCGCTCTGGGGCTGGAGCCGACACTGGCGGGCGCTCTGGGGCTGAAGCCGACACTGGCGGGCGCTCTGGGGCTGAAGTCGACACTGGCGGCGCTCTGGGGCTGGAGCCAACACTGGCGGGTGCTCTGGGGCTGGAGCCGATACTGGCGGGCGCTCTGGGGCTGGAGCCGACACTGGCGGGCGCTCTGGGGCTGGAGCCGACACTGGCGGGCGCTCTGGGGCTGGAGCCGACACTGGGGGGCGCTCTTGGGCTGGAGCCGACACTGGCGGGTGCTCTTGGGCTGGAGCCGACACTGGCGGGTGCTCTGGGGCTGGAGCCGACACTGGCGGGCGCTCTGGGGCTGGAGCCATCAATGGAGGGCGCTCTGGGGCTGGAGCCGACACTGGTGGACTTTCTATGGCATGAGCAGTCCTGTCCCTACGCCTCCTCCGTCTGGTGGTTTGAGAAGGGAGAGCATAGTTAACTGGAGCTGGAGCCGACACTGGCGGGCATTGTGGGACTGGAACAGACACTGGGGTTCCACACAGCTCTAGCAGGCTCTCCAGGGGCTCAGAAAAAGGTGATCTTCGGTGAATTGCGGATTCAAGTGCAGATTTATTTACAGTGCATAACATAAAACAAGGTGTTCAAAGTACAAATAAACCACAAAATCAGAAAACTAAAACAGAGACAAGGCTTAGGAAACAAAACTCGAAAAACTAGACTAAGTAAAAATACAAAAACAGGATCAGGAACAACTAACTATGAATACAAGACTTACTGTGGAACTGGGAACAAGTGAGACATGGAAGACAAGAAAGACAAACGATGCGATGACAAACAAAGGTGGAATGGTTGAATATATTGTCCAGATAATCAATGGTAACACAGAACAGATGAGATGACAGGTCAGTGTAGGTGTTCCGGTGTATGCGCATGGTATGTATGAGAATGCAGTTCTTTTCCTGGGACGCTGTAGTGCCTACAAAGTCCTAGTGCACCACAGCGCCCTCAGGTGGTCACTGACAGATGTGACAGTAGCAGTTTTTCAACACAAAATGTAAACGTTTTTGCATGTGCTAAAAATCTGTAATTTTGCACCACTAGGCAAGGCAAGGCAAGGCAAGGCAAGTTTATTTATATAGCACATTTCATACACAATGGCAATTCAAAGTGCTTTACATAAACAAGAATTAAAGAAACAAGTAAAATAAAAATAAAAACAAATAATAAAAATGCGTAAAAACAAAACAAAACAAAACATAAAAACAGGTAAAATGTGATATAAAAGAATGAAGAAGAAGAGAAAAACATGATAGTGCAATCTGTCGGACGCAGCACAGTGCTCATTCAGTAAAGGCACAGCTAAACAGATGTGTTTTCAGTCTTGATTTGAATGTGCCTAATGTTGGAGCACATCTGATCATTTCTGGAAGCTAATTCCAGCAGCGAGGGGCATAGTGGCTGAAAGCCGATTTACCCTGCTTTGACTGAACTCTTGGGACTTCTAGTTTATATGATCCTAATGATCTGAGTGATCTGTTAGGTTTGTATTGAGTGAGCATATCTGTGATGTATTTAGGTCCTAGGCCATTTAGTGATTTATAGACCAGTAATAATACTTTAAAATCTATTCTGAATGTAACTGGCAGCCAGTGTAAAGACCTGAGGACAGGTGTGATGTGCTCTGATTTTCTGGTTCTGGTTAGAATTCTGGCTGCAGCGTTCTGGATGAGCTGCAACTGTCTGACTGTCTTTTTAGGAAGACCAGTGAGGAGTCCATTACAGTAATCCACCCTGCTGCTGATAAAAGCATGAACAAGTTTTTCTAAATCTTCACTAGAAACAAAGCATCTGATTCTTGCTATGTTTTTGAGATGATAGTATGCTGATTTACTGACTGCTTTGACATGACTGTTAAAACTCAGATGTGACTCAAGAGTCACACCAAGATTCTTGACCTTATTTTTTGTCGTTTGACCTTTAGTGCCAAGGTAAGCAAGGTAAGGTTTACCTTGAGAACCTCATCTCTGTTCCCAAACGCAATGACTTCAGTTTTCTCTTTGTTTAACTGAAGAAAGTTTTGGCACATCCAATTGCTCATTTCATCAATGCATTGGCAGAGGGTGTCAATGGGGCTGTAGTCATTAGGCACTAAGGCTAGGTAGATCTGAGTGTCATCAGCATAGCTGTGGTAGGAGATTTGGTTCTTTCTTATTATTTGGCTTAGAGGGAGCATGTAAAGGTTGAACAGTAGAGGTGCCAGAATCGAGCCTTGTGGGACTCCACATGTCATGGGTGTCCACCTCGACCTATGGTCACCTATACTGACATGGTAACCTCTCCCTTCAAGGTAAGATCTAAACCATTTGAGGACCGTGCCAGACAGCCCAACCCAGTTTTCCAGCCTATCCAGAAGTATGCTGTGATCGACAGTGTCAAATGCAGCACTGAGATCCAACAATACCAGCACTGTTATTTTACCTGAATCTGTATTTAGGCGTATATCATTGATTATATTTATAAGAGCGCTCTCTGTACTGTGATGTGCTCTGAACCCCGATTGAAAATTGTCTAAACACCCCCTGAAGTTTAAGAACTTGTTAACCTGGTTAAAAACAACTTTTTCAATGATTTTGCCAATGAAAGGGAGATTTGAGATTGGCCTGTAATTGCTCAATAGGGTGTTATCCAGGTTGCTCTTCTTCAAGAGGGGTTTAACAACTGCAGTTTTAAGTGAGGTTGGAAAAATCCCTGAGAGAAGTGAAGCATTTACCACTTTTAGAAGATCCATTTCTAAACAGGTAAACACCGTTTTGAAGAATGATGTGGGGAGCGTGTCAAGACTGCAGGTTGATGTTTTCATAACTTGCACAATTTCTTCTAAGATTTTGCAGTTAATTGCCATGAAATCAGACATAATGTTTGACTTCTCAAGTTGTGGTTGAGCTTGTTTGATATCGACACAACTTGACTGATTGGATGAGCTGATTGCCTTTCTGATATTATTGATCTTATCAGTGAAGAAATGAGCAAACTCATTACATTTGCTTTCAGAGAGGAGCTCACTTGGAATCCGACTGGGGGGGTTTGTGAGTCTCTCTATCGTTGCAAAGAGTGTACGAGCATTATTTAAGTTGCTGTTTATAAGGCTTGAAAAGAAAGTCTGTCTAGCAGTGTTTAGTTCCATATTAAAGGCATGAAGACTGTCTTTATAGATATAATAATGGACTACTAGTTTCGTCTTTCTCCACATACGCTCAGCTTTTCTGCACTGTCTTTTCATCATTTGTACTCTAGGTGACCTTGTCCAAGATCCCTTTTGCCTGCCAGTCATCTTCTTGACTTTAACAGGAGCGATGTCATTTATGACATTCTCAATTTTAGAATTGAACAAATCAAGGAGAGCATCAACAGAGTCTGCAGATATACTTGGTGCTAGCGATATGGCCTTCATAAACTGCTCACTGGTGTTCTCATTTATGCATCTCTTTCTGACAGAGACAGATCTGTCTTTAATAGCTGGAGTGATCAATATATCAAAAAAGATACAGAAATGATCAGATAGTGCCACATCCTTAACAACAGTCGATGAAATGTGTAAACCCTTAGTTATAAGTAGATCAAGAGTGTGTCCACGATTGTGTGTGGGTCCTTGAACATGCTGAGTCAGATCAAAAGTGTTAAAAACAGTCATCAGTTCTTTTACAGCATTGATTTCTGGATTATCAATGTGAATATTAAAATCCCCAGCAATACTAAAATAATCAAATTCAGAGGTTACAATTGATAACAGCTCTGTAAAATCCTCAATAAAAGCTGGAGAATATTTTGGAGGTCTGTAGATAATGATCAGTAAGATGCGTGGAGCACCTTTTAGTGCTATACTCAGATATTCAAAAGACAAATAGTCACCAAATGACACTTGTTTACATTCATACACATCTTTAAACAGGGCAGCGATGCCTCCACCTCTCCTATTAGCTCTGCAAACACTCAAAAAGTCAAAGTTTAAAGGAGCTGCTTCATTCAGAACTGCTGCGCTACAACTGTCATCTAGCCAAGTTTCATTTAAAAGCATAAAATCAAGGCAATTTGTGTTGATAAAATCATTGACTAAAAGAGACTTATTGTTGAGTGATCTGATGTTTAAAAGCGCTAACTTAACAGTTTTAGCTGTTTTTTCTATAGTAGTCTCAGATCTACATTTAATAGACACCAGATTTGAATGATTTGCTTTACGGCCTAATGAAGTCTTTGATTTTCTGTCACTTAACACAGCACATATCTGCGTAGAGAAAGCTACAGACACACTGGGTTCCTGCTTGTTCTGAAAACATTTGATAAAGACACTGTTATCTAAGCAGGTCCCCGACACACATCACAGAGAGCTCTTGTGTTCACCAGCTGAAGATGGGGCGTTGTTGTTTGGGCCCTGGCGGTGTGATCGGAGGGCTCTTCCAGGTGGGCTCATAGGTGGTTGTGGAGCAGGACGCTTTTTGGTTGGTAACTGGGGGCTTGCGGCAATGGAGTGTGAAAGTTTAGTTCCAGCATACACCAGTTCCTCCATCTTTTTTGAAAAACCCAAGAGTGGTGAACATTGTGACAATGAGAACGTGTCCGGTGACAGAGGCTGTGCATCTGGAGATTCTGTCTGCAGAAATATGTTTTCCTGAGGATCATTTTTGAGTGACGAGACTTGATGCTGTTCTGATGCGTCACAGTCTGCCTGTGTTGAGCAGAGGGCAACTGATAGTGTCTCTATCAACATTGGGTGTTTTGGCTGCGTGGCATTATCACTGTCCTTGGGTGATTCGTCAGCCACAAGTCCACTCAGGAGCTGATTTGAGGTCCTGTGGTCATCCGGACATTTGCTAGGTGTGTGTGTACAATTCAGTTCAGTGGCACACACAGCTGATGGATGATTGAGGGAGAAAAAAATATTGTCCTTTAGCACCTTTGCACCAAGTTTGTTTGGATGAAGGCCGTCTGATGTAAACAGCTGTCTTTGGTTCCAGAAGAGATTGAAGTTGTCGATGAAATTCAGTCCTTTCTTGTTACATGTTTTCTGTAGCCATACATTTAGACCAAGAAGCCGTGAAAACATATTTGTCCCTCTTGCAGGGAGTGGTCCACTTATGAACGGCTGAACCTTCAATCTTTCAGCTGTTTCCAAGAGCTCACAGAAATCTTTCTTGAGCAGTTCTGACTGTTCCTTCCGAATATCATTCTTCCCCACATGGATGATAATCCGTTTTGCAGTATTGTGCTTTTTCAGAATTTCCTCAAGTTCTTTGTTTACATCAGAAACTGTTGCATGAGGAAAGCAGTATGTCATAGTAGATTTGCTCCTGAAATTCTTGATTATTGAATCTCCTACGACTAGTGTTCTTATCTCAGGTGTGATCGGAGCAGAATGCCGCTGTCTAGTCGGCCTTGAGCCTCTGTTCCATGCAGAATTAGTTGCTGAATCATGCGATCTCTGTCTGACTGCATTTGGGGATTCTTCACCCATATTACTCAAAACTTCATATCTGTTCTGAAGCTGTATTTGAGCCCGAGCTGTATTTGGGGTAGAAGACGCTAATGCGGCAGCGTATGATCTGACCCCGCGAGTACCCTTTGGTCTCGCACCTTGTTTATGCCAATGCTCATTTGCAACAGTTCTTTTCTGTTTTTCTGTGTTCAAAACAGTAGCAGGAACAGATTTATGGGACTCACCGGCTGTGTGCTGAGCGAATCCACAATGAAGCTGAAGTTCTGGTCGGATCGCAAGCAACTTCGTTTCAAGAACTGCAATCTTTTGTAGAAGTTTGTGGCAGTTTGTACAGCAGTGAGAATCTGAATTAATCCGATCCAGAGGCATTTTCACAGCCGTGTCTTCCCGTCTCCGGAATGTAAGCAGCTGATAGCTGGTAGCGGGAGGATTGTTTAGACGGTAATTCCCCTCTTGTTAGTATTGCTGTATTCCAGAAAGTTTGTAGAATCGATGCTGATCTTCAAGCCGTGTTGTTTGAGCACTGTGCTGATAGGCTCAAGTTAAAATTAGGGTATAAGATATAAAAGCAAGAGTGCGAAGAGCGGAGCAGTGGGCAAAGACGTCCGAACAGTAGCAAAGCAGGAAGTCAGCTGTAAGAGTTATATGTAAGAGTTATATGTAACAAAGCATACATGTTTTTAAAACTGTCAGTTTTCAAAAGTTACTTGAAGTTGTTCCCTTTCTTCTGGAGTTTTTAGGAACAACGATGTTTCATTTGGGGGAAAGAAAAAAAAAAGTGATGTTTTGAAATACATTGGTTACACTAATATTGTGTAAAGGTTAGAATTTGGGGTTTCATCCAGACGGCCGGGGCTCAACTCCTGATTTGGGAATATTTTTTTAACCTATAAAGTGTCTCAAGTAACATTATTAACAACACTTAGCCACAATTATTTGTATCGTAGTTGAATGCTACACTCAATACTGCCAACAAAGCACACTAATAACAAAGAGTAAACACTTTTTATTTTAAGAATACTTTGCAGTAAACTTTAATGCATGAATAAGTTTATTTTATTGACCTCCTAACGCAGAATGTTTTAAACATTTAATTATGTTTTTTTTTTGTTTAGTTTTTTTACCACTGGTATCTCACCAAATTATTTGACCTAATTCAAGTAACCAGTGCTGCAGTTTTTAAACACAAAATGTCTTTGCTAACTTTTTTGCATACGTGTTAAATGTCTAATATTTTACACAACTCTCATATCATCCGTTACAATGTGTAATAAATTACGTTTGCCCCGCGTTCTACACCAATATATCTGTAATAAATTACATTTGCATGCTTTGTTTATTCTCCACAAATAAACAGGTAGCACATCATAATAATAATATAGATTAACTTGCACGCATATCCACATTAATAATCTGTGATAAATTATACTGTAGATTAAAGTGCTCGCATATCTACACCATTATTACTGTAGTAAATTAGCTCAAGGTTATTCTTCCTGCGCCTTTCCCGCCGTTATAATGTTGCTAGTTATGATTTAGATGTCAAGGCTCTTGTACCTTCTGGAACATTATATAGCGGAATAGCTTGGCGGGAGGAAGATTCATTTGAACGAGGCTTCAAATGAATCCACTCTTTTGATCCGAACAACCGAATCGTTCAGCGATGCTATCAACAAAGTTGAGCAGGGTAGCAAGATCAAAGTTCAAGACATTAGATTCATTAATATACACAGGCACCTTTCTTTATACAAAATTAGACTTTATTGACTAATCTAACAGAAACTAACACCTAACACAAACACACATTCATACAAGCATAGGGGAGAGTAACAAACGTGATGAGGTTGAGAAGATGTAATGATGGTAAAAACCTATGAGTCTGTAAGAACAAACCAAGCAACCAAACGTAATCAAATTCAACATAACCCTTCTATTGTCTCTTTAGGGTTAATTTAGTTCACACCAGTTTAGATGTTGGGAGAAAGGTGATACTTGCTGTCTGTTCATGATGTCCGAGCTCCCGTTGTGAAGCACGTTGTTGGTTGGCTGATCTTTGTTCCTAACGAGGTTTTAGTTTCAAGTTGAAGCGGCAAAAAGCATTCTGGCCGGTGAAATGTCCGAGCGCGGTCCGATTAACCCCTTTCTGTCTGGGTTTCTGCCTGCTTTCTTGAAGGTTTCTATACTTAGGTTTGTTGTATAGAGTTGAAGAAGGTTTCAAAACAGAGGCCTTTGGAGCAGAGGGGGGGGTTGCTTGGAGTTGAGAGAGCTCCCAGGCAGCGTGTTTGAAGAGAGAGAGTGCAAAGAGAGGGGGTTCCAAGAGCGTTTGAACAGAGAACGTGCGTGTGAAGAGAGGGGGTTCCAAGAGGGGGAGTTTAGCTTGGTCTTCAACCTATAGGGCAGGTTCAGATCCACCCTCCATGGAAAGTTGACCAATTAGAAGCTAACTTCCTGGAATATTAAATTTATGGGTCTTTGTCCGAGGCAGAATAATTTGCATAGGCAAATTTTATGTAAATCAGGACAAAAATGTTAAAGTCTCTTAAAACATTAATATGTTGCACTCATATTAAAATAAACTGTCAACGATCAATTTGTACAGCGAGTAAGCTTTTCGAAAAGTCCAAACTTGAACAGTATAAGAGGTTGCTTAGCTTAGGTACAGTTAAACATTATATGCAAGGGTATTAAAACCAAAAATAATAACACAAGAGAAAGGAAAACTTTGCAAACATATGATTAAACATAAAGAGAGAAAAGTTTAAATGAAAATGTCAGTGTTAAACAAGCAGTTTAAAGAGTCCTTTCTAAGTTGAGAGGCAGATAACCTACAGGCTTTGGATGGGAGACAAGGCGGACCCCGCCAAGTAGGGGTGCCACGCGGGCAAAGATTGACTGCGATGGCGCGCTCCACTGGCAGAATCGCCTCATACCCCCTGGCAGCTCCACCGTCCAGGGTGGTGAGGGCAGAGGGACACGCAGTGCAGGCAGAGAAAGGTGCCCTCCAAGACTGCGTGAGCCTACTGTGCACCTCCGGGAAGAAGGGGACGAGAGGCTTTGAAGGCTTCGCCTTCTGGTCCTCTACGTAACACCCATCTAGTCGGTCCCGCCGCAGAGCTGGGGGATGAACCATCTCCAACCCCACAGCCGAAGCAGCCCGGGAAAGCACGGCTAACATGTCCGCTTCAGGATCCGTCTTGACGGCAGGCGAGCGGGTCTGGATCATGGTCGGACAGTGAAAGCCCACCCTCCGATGCCACGGAGGACATCTGGTCTCCAGTGTCAGCGAGCGTGAGAGCTACCATCTGGTTTTTTTTCTTCTGGAGAAAGTCTTTTTTGTTTTATTTCGGCTAGAATGAAAGCAGTTTTTTATTTTTTAAAACCAATTTTAAGGTCAAAATTATCACCCCTTTAAGCAATATATTTTTTCAATAGTCTACAGAAAAAAACATGTATATACAAAAAATTGCCTTATTACCCTAACCTGCTTAGTTAACCTTATTAATCCAGTTAAGCCTTTAAATGTCAATTTAAGCTGTATAGAAGTGTTTTGAAAAAAATATTGAGTAAAATATAAGTTACTGTCATCATGGCAAACATAAAATAAATCGGTTATTAGAGATGAGTTATTAAAACTATTATGTTTAGACATGTTGAGTCAAGCAAAAAAAATACCCTTTCAAAACAAAATTGCTACCCCTCTTGCCTTAATACTGAAAGGGGCCTGATACACCTAGGAGACCCAGTTTGCCCCAAGTTTACGTTCTTGTCCCATAGCTTTATGTGTTTCTCAAAGAAATAAACAAAATACACGTATGAAATTTTGATCCCCTAACCCACCTAACTGCTTCAAATAAATATTTTAAACCAACGTTTGGCTCTTGTTGGAAGAGTTTAAAATTCAACATTTAAAATTCCCAATCGGCCCATCCATAAAATTGGATACCAGTTTCCTTAGGTCATGGGGATCTACTCACTCCTAAGATAAACAGATATAAAAATTTAGATCAGAAATAACAGAATTTGTCGAAATTAATATAAATCAAAGTGTTGTTTAAAATAAACCAAGGAATGAGTGAACATGGATTATACTGTGAATGCAGCCACCCTTTTATATTGTTTATATATTTAATTTCCATATATTTTTTTACAATGTTTATTAAAACATGTATATAGCCCTATATTATGCAGCACTGTTGTCCCAGTACTTAATTATCCAACCCTTGACACATAGGCTTTTTGCTCCTTGCCATGGATGTGCTCATGTTTTATTTTTCATAGTTATTGATGGTTTACATGTCAAGTGTGATTAAATACAATTATTTCTTAAACAATTATAGCTTAGGGAGGAAGACACATTACTGTTCAACAGGTGTTACAAATAATATGTAAAATGAAAAACAATCCACTTAATACAACAGAAAATGTTTCTTAAATACAAAACTATACACGTGAAAGTAAAAATGGTAAAATAAGATATTAAAGTTACTTATTTTTACATGCTTGAATAGGTCATTGGCTGTAGCATGCCCCATCAAGTAGGATCTCAGGTAGCTTGACTGTTTCTGCCCACATTCCCAAAAATGTACAAGCAGGTCCAGCTGTTTTAATTTGGAGGTTCAGACTTTCTTCAAAGATCAGCACGAACGGTCCCATCACCTTCGAAATGAGGTCTCTCTTGATAAAATCGGTTGGTCCAAAGTGTACAATGTAAGCTGTTTTCTGACTTCCTCTTTTTCAAGATTTAGTGATGTCATAGTCTGGAAACATTGTCTGAAACAATTTGCTGATTTTCTCAGTCACGGTATGAAGGACGCTATATTCAGTTTTTTTTAAGCCAAGTATTGCTAAACTTGCACTACCCCATAGCTAAAAAATTTAATTAATTTTACGCCTGTGACATAGCTGAACTGGTCTGGAATGCAGCTCACTTGCATTGGGCATTTGGATTTGTCTGTTTTTTAAGTATTTTTATGAATAGTATTTTATAGTTTGTAGTATTTTTCTAATTGGGAATTCATATTTTGTGTAGATAATTCCTTTACTTTTAAAGGCTGTCAAGACAGATTAATTTGTTAATCATTGTCGTAAAGTTTGTTGTTATGTGGGAAGAGGAAGACAGGGTTGGCGATATTATGGAAGTAGTCTTTTTATTTTTAATTATAACCACCACACTCAAAGCTGTGTGTTCTGTTCTCCTTAAGAAGGGATTCTCTCTGGCCCAATCACTAGAATAAACAGGTGTTATTTATTATTGCTGATTGGCCTGCTGATTAGCCGCTGGGCTAAGCATGCTCTCCCCCCTCATTGGGTGTTCGATCATGCTTACCTCTCCACATACCCCCACTGCCCACCTCAGGCCGCAGAGCTGTCTGGCCTGCCCCACCTCACTCTTACTGAGTTTGCGGCTAATGTACAGCACCGGCCGTTCCACTTCTGCCACCTCCTGGGAGAGAACCGCCCCCAGACCCCGATTAGATGCATCCGTCTGTAATGTAGAGCAAAATCTGGAACGTGCAATAGCGGCCCTTCACAAAGTGTAGATTTTACCTTTGAGAAGGCCTGTTGACACTGCTCCGTCCATTGGACAGTATCTGGTCCCTCTTTTTTAGTAAGATCAATGAGCTGACGAGGGCTGAATAATTAGGATTAAAACGCCTGTAATATTCCCAAAAACTGTCTCACCTCCTTTTTGGTCTTACGCCTGTTTCACACCGCAAGCGTCAGCGGCGCGTGAGCAGAGCGTGAGCATCGCGTGTGTTTTCGGCATCCATGTTAACAGATTAGAGCTTTCATACCGCACGCAGCAGCAGCGCGTCAGTGCGAGGCGTGAGCGTCGCCGAAGCAGCAGTGCAGCGATAGTTTCGGTGCTGGGTCTATTTTTGACGCGCTGCTCACGCTCAATTAAAGTGACAGTGCATTGATAATGACCAAAACACATTGAATGACAGTAAAAAGTAGCAATTTTACCCAATAAATGCGTTAATAAATGTCAAATGGTTTATATATAGTCATTCAAATGAACTTAAAACGATTAAAAACGGCAACAAACATTTATTTAGGCCCGAACTACAAAACCGAATGTAAAACAATTTTACTATCAGTTTTGCTTAAGTTGCACACTAGTGTTGTAGGAGAGGGGAAATGGAATATTTACGGGATTTGTAGTCCATAGCGAAGTGTATTGTGGGTAGTGTAGTGCGACACGCATGCTGGATCATGTGAGCTCGCTGTGTTCTGTGCAGCTAAGCAGAGCAAGGAAGTTTTAATCGGCTTTGTTTTATGTTCACTCTAATTATTCCTACCGGGAGCTGTTTGCACTGTGAATCTGACAACACGAAAATAAGTAAAAGAATGGCATGCATTAATTACTTTTGTCCGTCTCATCATCTGCACGAGCATGAATTAACGAGCTGTTATTCTGCCGCTGGACATCACTGAAGCGGAGAAATTAACACTAGTTTGATCATGTATAAATATCATTATAACTATATTGTATAAATATGATTATAACTAGGTCTACAGCAACCTGATAATCAAAAAACAAATGACATGATATCACAGGCGATTGTCTTCTGACTGTAGACACTTCTCATATAAGTTATCTTTAGAAGCATACAGTACTATTTGATCTAGAAAATTTGTAAAATAAACATTTGCAGGTTCATGAAACAGCATAGGAGGGGCCTTGGTGCAGATGAAAAGTTTAAAAAGTGTATTTGTATATAGAGGGGTAACTAGATAGAATAGACAGAGATAGGTTGATCTCAGCAGCAGCTGCCGAAGAGCTGCGCACTACAGACGCAGCTGGTGTGAAAGGCAAACGCCTGCGTGCTGCTACTGCTCGACAAACGTGCTGCTCACGCTCTACTCACGCGCCGCTGACGCTTGCGGTGTGAAACAGGCGTTAGGTCTCGGACAGGTTGCAATAGCTGTAGTCTAATCAATTTGGGGCTGTACCTGCCCATGACCTAAGTGGAAGCCCAGATACCTTACCTCCACTCACCCAACTGTACACTTCCGTGGGTTGACTGAGCCCGGCCCGTCCCAGCGCCGACAATACCGCTCTCAGATGTTGCATATGCTGCTGCCAATCATTACTGAAAATGAGTATGAATAAGCAAATAAGCAGCGGCATATGCCGAGTGAGGGGTGAGTATTTAGTCCATCAGGTGCTGAAACGTCACCGGTGCCCCGAACAGCCCGAACAGAAGTGTCACAAATTGGTGCAATCCAAACGGCGTTGTAAAGGCTGTTTTTTTTGCGGGATATTGAACTTAAGGGGATCTGTCAATATCTCTTTGTCAAATACAATGTCGAGTAATATCGAGCAGCCAGAGATGGGAAGTAACGAAGTACAAATACTTCGTTACTGTACTTAAGTAGATTTTTCTGGTATCAGTACTTTACTCCACTACTTATTTTTTGACAACTTTTTACTTTTACTCTTTACACAAATATCTGTACTTTCTACTCCTTACATTTTTATAACTACACTTGTTAGTTTCATTTTCATGTGTTTGGTGGGGCGATCTATATTGTTACTCATCATTGCGCAATAATATGAGTGCCTTTTTGATGCAGTTAGTCTATTTTTCCTCATTGCTGTTTCAAGGCTATTGCACACCGTACTTGGGCTAGTTCATGAAGATTACTATGAGAAAGGCTTTTATGACTACGCATATGTGTGAGAGAGAGAGAGTGCGAATTTAACATGACTGATGCTGTCCTGTTTACACGGTAATAAGACACCTTTTGCTTGATCAGATCACAGGTAAACAAGAGAGACACATTTCAGTTCAAAAGCATATATGCTTAAGCCTTTTGTTCACTTTTGTGACTTTTTTCATACAGCACAGGCTTTCTCTGCTCTTTCATTTAAATGCCGTGATATATAGTGTTTTTTTGTAAACATTTGTACATTTACATACTTATGTATGCATTGCGGTTTGTTTCCTTTATTTCTGATAAGTTCATATTTCCTAATACAGAATTTATGCTGTTATTTAGTTTTTATTGAATTGTCTTTTGACCATAAGATTTTACACAGGCCTATACTGTTGTCTTAAGTTAATAATTTTTAACAAATATTTTAAAACAACAAAAGTAGCTATACTGGGCTTTTATGAATAAAAGTCCTGAATTTATCAAACGAAAAAAAAATCATGCACATGTTTTGTAGGTTGTAGTCATGCCTGTATATGTTGCTTTTAGCATACAACAAATATATTACAGTTTTTCTCAGTTACTTTGGCACATTTCTCAGATCAGAAGTAAAATTTGCAAAGCAGTAGGCCTAAGTGCACTTCTCAAAACAACGCATTTAATTAGCAAAACACCACAGATTACCTGCAAAAGCCAGTCTCCCGCTCGAAATCCTTAGTTTAGCTCTCAAAACAAAATTTCTGTTGCTTCAGAATGACAAGTCCAGCTGTTATTGTGTATGGATAAGTCAAATTACTCGGTAGTCATGTTGTCAATATCAGTGTTCTCTGTAGGGCTGTTCTAATCTAAACTTTGGCAATGTTTTTTGGCTGTTTGTACAGTAATTGACAGATTATAGTTGACAGATCATGTCATTGTGATCCAAATAGGAAAAGACAGCACTGCATAGCGCAAAGAAAAAACGAAATTAAAAATGTAAACATGGGACAACCTTGTTTTAAACCTTCATTAGAAAAAGTGCAGATTCACCTGGGAAAAATTGACCAATTGTAGACAGATTTAGAACAAAAAGTCTAATGGAAAATAAAAATGCAAAAAAAAAAAAAAAAACAAAGTGACACAACAATGCACAAGTGACACAACGATGATCTGAAGATTAAATAAGGAGTTTTGAGAATTTCAGTTCTGATCTGAGAAATGCATCAGAGTGACTGAGACTGTAACAGGTGTAATGTTTATTCATTAAATGAAATAACCACCACACCTAAAAAAACTCACCAAAACAGTGAGCCATGTAAAAAGAAATGAGCAGCTTTAGCCTAATGTAAAAAAAAAGTTTGCACTTTGCAGTTAAATTTGAAAATAATTTATTTTAGCAAAAGAAAAAAAATTCTATATATTATGGACTGAATTTAGTGTAGAATGTAAGACATTATTTATAAAGATAGACAGGCCTACATATTTATTTTTAGAGTGAATCAACATTGATGGCAACAATGAAAAAAAAAACAACTACATGCTGAACGCTATGAGTTTGAATATTACTTATTCATTGTTGCTCTTATAGTTGTGTAAATTGCTTCCTTGTCCTCATTTGTAAGTCACTTTGGATAAAAGCGTCTGCTAAATGACTAAATTTAAATGACTAGTTACCTACCTATCCTCACTCACCATCTGTCAGCTTCGTCCCAGATTTATCAGGGGTCACCACAGCAGAATGAACTGCCAATTATTTCAGCATGCTTTACACAGCGACAACCCAGTACTGGGAAACACCCATACACACTCACATTCACACACACACTTATTATACGCTACTGCCAGTTTAGTTACCTATTATTCCCCTATACCGCATGTTTTAAAACTGTGATTGAAACGTTTTTTTTTTTTTACTTTTTTACTTTTGTACATTTTTTAGGGCAGTACTTCTTTACTTTTACTTAAGTACAAAAGTGTAGTCAGTACTTTTACTTTTACCAGAGTTGTTTAAACATGAGTATCTGTACTTCTACTTAAGTGAAGGATCTGTGTACTTTTGCCATCTCTGCGAGCAGCACCTAACCGGTCGAGCAACTCATCAATACGTGGCATTGGATATGCGTTGAAATTCGACACAGCATTGACCTTTCTATAATCAACACAGAACCGGACCGAGCCGTCAGTCTTGGGTACCAAAACAATTCGGCTGGCCCAGCTGCTGTGGGATTCTTCTACTACCCCTGTTTGGGGAATTCATTGTGGCTTGATGAACTTCTGATGAATGTATTACTCTCATTTATATGCTTATTTGAGTGATTTCATTATTATTATTATTATTATTATTATTATTATTATTATTAATATTATCTATTGTATTATTACCCATACCTGAGGCATTATTATCAGGTATGTGTGCTTTGGTAAAAGAAAAAGTCATTCTGTGTAAATGCAATCAGAGATGAGAAGATAAATTAGATCAGTAGCATAAATGTCACAAAGAGGGTAGATTTATGGATGCAAGGCCATAAGGACACCTCGGTTCTGTTCTGTAACTCATGATAAGGCACCTGCACGTGCGCCCACACTCATTTGTAATGACAACTAAAAAATATGAGTACCCATGAACTTCAGCTGAACTTACAGTTGACAGCTCAGTGGACAGTGAACAAGATATTTTGTTGAGCATTGTTTTTTTTGGCTGAGTCACTACTTTTGAAACAGGAAGGAAAGACCCTAACTGGACATGGGTAAGACCCCTGAAAGACCCTGAAAATCTATTGGTGGCGGGCACCTGAGAGATTTAAGATCCCATTAGCGGAGAAGCTGATGGAGGTGTGTAATGTGTAAATTTGGGTGGAGTATTAAGACACAGAAATGTATTTAAACTGTGTGCATGCCTATGTTCAGGAGACACTCGAACTACCTGTCTGTTGTTACTGATGTTGTAACAATAAACTGCTTTGCCTAAAGACTTCAGAGATATTAGACTTTGTCATTTTTTGAAAAGTTTGACTTAGAGACTTAGAATATTTTGCAGACCAGGATCTTTTTTCCTCAACACCCCCAATTTCAACTTATTACTCTATTCTTCCTGAATCACTTTTTTACTAAAGTACAAAAGTGTAGTCAGTACTTTTACTATTACCCAAGTCGTTTTAAACATGAGTATCTGTACTTCTACTTAAAGGATCTGTGTACTTTTGCCATCTCTGCGAGCAGCACCTAACCGGTTGAGCAACTCATCAATACGTGGCATTGGATATGTGTCAAATTACAACACAGCATTGACCTTTCTATAATCCACACAGAACCGGACCAAGCCGTCAGTCTTAGTTACCAAAACAATTGGGCTGGCCCAGTTGCTGTGGGATTCTTCTACTACCCCCAATTTCAACTTATTACTCTATTCTTCCTGAATCACTTTTTTCTTGTGTTCAGGTAGGCGATACGGCCGGGTCCTAACAACCACGCCCAGTTCGGTCTCAATATGGTGCTGAATTAGGTTAGTACGACCGGGCAGAGGCGAAAACACATCAGAGTATTCACGTTGGAGGTGCCGGATTTTCAAGAGCTGGCTCGCTGAGAGGTGATCGCCTCCAATGACCAGAGTGCCTGGCCGTTCCTGGCCGGTGCTCTCTTGCCCCAGGTCATCCTCGTTAGCAACAAGCGAAGCCAGCGCCACCTCCTCCAGCTCCCTCTACTGCTTCAGCAGATTAACATGATAGATCTGACTTGTATCAGCGCTATCCAAACTAACCACCTCGTAATCGAGATCACTGACTCGTCGTGTGACTACAAATGGCCCTTGCCACTTAATAATTTAATTTGAGTAATTTGGAGCTTGAAGTGGGTAGTAGTACAAGGACTTAATCTTCCTGTGAAAATTTGCATACCAAAGTGCCCTTGTCATATCGCCGGCGTTGGTCATCCTGGGCCTTAAGCAAATTCTCCGTAGAGAGCCACCCCAGTGTTTGGAGTTTTGCTCCAAGGTCCAGAATATACTGAATTAATTTTTACTATTAGAAGGCTCATCCTCCCAAACCTCTCTAACAACATCCAAAACCCCTCTGGGCTGTCTGCAGTAGGGAAGCTCGAATGGGGAAAACCCGGCGAAGGCTTGGGGAACCTCCTGCACAGCAAATTACAAGGACTCCACCCAATTTTTTGCATCCTCATGAACGAATTTACGGATCATTGATTTAAGCGTGCAATTAAACCTTTCCACCAACCCGTCTGTTTGTAGGCCAATAATCCGTAAAGCTTGCGCATGGTGCATTACATGAACGCGGTGCCTTGATCAGGTAATCTCCTTGAGGATTCCCACTCGAGAGATTATCCGAAACAGAGCTTCCGCAACACTCTTTGCTGAAATGTTACGGAGCGCTACTGCTTCCGGGTAGCAGGTTGCATAATCCCCTAGGACTAATGCAAACTGGTGCACACTTGCGGATTGCTCTAATGGTCCGATGAGATCCATACCAATTCTCTCGAAGGGGATCTCCATAATTGGTAGAAGGAACAATGGCGCTTTTGGGGTGGCTGGTGGATTCACCAGCTGACATTCATGGCACGCAGCGAACCATCTGCTGATATCACCGTGAATACCTGGCCAAAAAAATTGGGTCATGAGGCGATTTAGTGTGGTTGCCTGACCTAAATGTACGGCCATTGGATTAGAATGAGCCACCAGGAAAAGCATTTCTCCACGGCTCTTTGGTACTAATAATTGGGTTGTATCTTCTTTTGTCTGAGCATCTTGGGTCACTCAATACACCCTGTCATTAATGATCGCAAAATACGAATAGGAGAGGATCAGGCTGGAGCTTTTGCCCATCTATTACCTGCACTTTTTCGAGTGGGGGCGATGATTGGCATGGCGGGAACACGGATCAATGCACTCACCTCCTTTTTGGAGCAACTCTTTGGTGCGCTATCCTCGTGCCCGTGGCGCCAATACATTGGCCCAGACCTTCCCAATTTACCCTCGGGGCCAGCAAGACCAACCGATTGAACCGGAGAGAGCCCTGAGAAGCAGTCAGGGGTTGAAACTCCGCCCCTCCATCCTGATAGGTGCCCTCCTTTAGCGGATCTGCGTCAGTACACCGGCGTCTGGGTGCTGGTGTGGGCGGTCTCCACACTCTGGGCCTGGGAATAGGATGAAGGAGAGAGAGACAGAGAAAGAGGGGTAGAAGAGAGAGAGAGTGAGGTTATTTCGGTGGGTCGTCACCACAAGGTGATTCTCCAGATCCTTGGGCTGGTGGCACTGGACCCACTCTGATGTTCGGGAAGGGAGAAGGGCGATGAACTGTTTTAGCACCATGGCATCCATTATCTGGGCAACAGTCCGACCATCCTGTAATAGCCATCTGCGGCAGGCATCATGGAGCTGCTCGGCAAACACAGAGGGAGAATGGCTGGCTTCATGTCGTTAATCTCCACGAATATTTTGGAATGGTAATTGCTGGGCCAGGATGGCTTTCGCAAATGGCAGCATTAACGAAGTGGTCATTCTGGCAGTAAAGATTCTTCTTCTTCCTGGGTTTCTGCACCACTGTAGCAAAGTTTGTTGCTGTGTGTGAAGAAGACAGGGTCGGCAATATAAGGTAAGTAGAAGTCTTTTTCTTTTTTTTTAAGTTATAACCACTAGACGTGAAGCTGTGTGTGTGTGTGTTCTCTCCCCTCTCCCAGCTGCTCCTTCTGTTTTCCTTATAGGGTGTCTCTCTGGCCCAATCACTAGAATAAACAGGTGTTATTTATTATATCTTGTTGGCCTGCTGATTAGCCGCCGGGCTCAAAGCATGCTCTCCCCCCTATTTGATCACGCTTACCTCTCCACAATATTTTCTTTTAATTAAACAATAGTATGAAGAATTATGGAGATATTGCTTACCAGTGCAGCCTCTCTCATTTCTGCTCTCAGTAATGCAAATATGTGAATAAATTTGTATAAAAACAAACATATTAACTGTCATTTCAACATGAACAATTGATTTTTCCTGAAAAAAAAAAAGCAGATGTGACTGTATGGGCTGCTTTCCACTGTACTACATGACAAAAGATGAATATTGACCTTTGTTCTGTGTCCATGATGGAACTTGCAGGCATTGACTTATCCCTCACGCCTCATTTCTGTCATCTGCTACTAAGATAAGCGGGCTGTATGCACGCGCGCAATATGCTTATTTAAATGTCTTGTAATAATACTATGTAAGCACATTTTACATAGTTTTAAAACTTTTACAACTGTAAAGCAAATCAAAATGTATTTCCCATGGAAAAAAACCCAAAAGGCACGTAGGTCTATGTGTTTTTGCATATTTATTTGTGTATAATATATAGCGTGGATTCTAACATAATAAATTGAGAGAGTAAATCTTTGTCATGGAACATATTTTTAAAAATAAGTTTGAAAAGTTGTCTGTAGCAGGGTGGTGCTGATGTCACAAGTGAGCACCCCAAAGGCACTGTAGTCCGTTAATAGCCTAATGTAAGCTTTTCAGTTCTTGTGTTTGCATTTAATATGCAAAACTGCTCCAAGTTGTATTTTCATGTGAGAATTATCCAGCTGGACAAAACATGTAAATATAATGAACTAGTCGGTAGGGCTGTGCGATAACACGATATTTGATTTTGGACTATCAAAATTACTGCACGATCCACTTTTTCGGAGGAATCGTTGTATCGCCATATAAAGTGCACAACACGTCATATCCTTTGCAGTTCGATTGACAGAGTCGGTGACAATGGAGGGAAACACGGAGGAGTTGGTTCCTAAAAAAAATTCTACTTCTGTTATATGAAAATGGTTTGGATTTTTGCTAACAGACACAGCGCAAACAACAGTTATTTGCAAATGTTGCAATGATAAAATTCGCACGACGGATAGCAACACAACAAACCTTTTTAACCACCTCAAGAGAAATTCAATTCAATTTAGCTTTATTTGTATAGCGCTTTTACAATGTAGATTGTGTTAAAGCAGCTTCACATAAATGGTCATAGTAACTGGAACAGTGTGGTTCAGGTTTTAGTGTTTAAGTTCAGTTCAGTTCAGTTTAGCTCAGTTCAGTGTGATTTAATCATTACTGAGAGTTCAAACACTGAAGAGCAAATTCATAGATGCGAAAGCACGCGAAAGAATATGCTGAGAGTCAAATTTTAAAAGGACCCCATGTGAGTACATCACCAGGTACAACCAAGCAGCCAGAAACGACAAGGCTTAAACAAACAACTCTAATGAAAGAAACATATCACAAAGGAACTCCGTATGAGAGAACGAGCAAGCGCTGGAAAGACGTTACTGATGCCGGGACATTTTACCTGACCAAAGACATGATTCCTATAAAGACTGTGGTAAATGAGGGCTTTAAAAGATTGTTCAAAGTCGTAGATCCACGTTACAAAATACCCAGCCACAAATATTTTTCCTCCACTGTCATTCCACAGCTTTATTCAGAGTGCCGCAGCAAGATTCAAAATAAAATTCAAAACGTAAAGTTTTTCACTACAACGGCTGATTAATGGTCTAGCCGTACGTCAGAGCCGTATTTAAGTCTGACGATTCACTTTATTCATGAGTGGAAATTGTGCAGTGCGTGTCTAGAAACAACATATTTTCCACAAGACCACACAGGCGAGGTCATAGCGCAAGGTCTTAGGGACGCGCTTGAATGTTGGGGACTGAAAGAAGCAAACATGACCTGTATGACGACAGATAGTGGGGCCAACATGGTGAAGGCATTGGAGCTCAACAGCTGGACTCGTCTGCAGTGTTTTGGGCACAGACTCCACCTAGCCATCGGTAAGTACAACTAAAAATAATAATGATCTCCTATATTCAAGTGATTATATTCAGCTATTATAATAAATCATTGCAAATTACATTAGGAACTTTGAACATAGTAAAATCATGAGATTAGTTTGCTGTAATTGCACTGGTCAGGGGCGCCCCCAAGGGGCGGCCAGGGGTTGCTTTGTGTAAACTCTGGTCACCCCAATATGATTTTGCTTTTGAAATTATTAATTTAAATTTAGTTATGTAAATTCACAGTATTACAATATATAAGTACATCAATAAAATGCAGCCACCAAAATGACTTAATTCATTAATCTTCATTCATTTTAGAATTTCATTCATTTTGCTGCTTTACAATAAAAGTATGTGAAAAATAATTGGCCTGGATAGTGTTTTAAAACTAAATATTGATTTTTAGTAGGTTTGCACATATACTTGCTGAATTATAATTGCTAAATTACTAAAGTAATTAATTGCTAGTTAAAATCACATTATTACATTAACACAAAAATATAACATTACACTGAATTCATTTTTTCGTGTGTGCCCCCCGAAGATTTGATGTGGCCTCATTTAGCCACCCCTATGAAATTTTTCTGGTTGATACATTGTTCTTTTTTTCTTTTTTTTTTAGAAAAAAGTGCCAAAGACCCTCGTGTTGAACGTGCAACATCTGTCTGCAAGAAAGTTGTCAGCACATTCTCCTTCAGCTGGAAGAAAAAGAGGGAACTAAGTAATGCTCAAGCTGAGCTAAAGCTACCTCAACAGAAGCTCATCACTGAGTCCCCAACACGATGGGGCTCAAGGCTCAGCATGATTGAGCGAGTGCTTGACCAGGAAAAGGCGATTTCTCAGGTCCTGAAGGCAGACAAGAAGGCAAGGCATTTGGTCCCATCATGGCAAGATGTTGACGTGATGGAGTTTGTGAAAAAGGCACTGAGTCCACTAAGAGACTTTATGTGAGTGTATTTTATGTCAAGCCAGTGCTTCACATGTTGAAAGTCAACATTTTGAGCCTGAATGATGAAGACACTGAACTAACAAAAACAATGAAGACAACCATTCTGAATTACCTCACTGACAAATATCAGGACCCCACCACTGATGACCTGCTGGATATGGCTTCGCTTTTCTATCCCAGATTCAAAACACAATTCATTGCCAAAGAAAAGGTAAAGGGGATACAAACCAGAGCTGTTGCTAAGCTGTAGTCTTTGGTGACCATACACATACAGTATCCAAACTCAGATCAGCAGCCTACATCTAGTACCTCAGCCTTTACATCACAAATCCTTGATGAGGATCAGACACCACCCAAGAAAGCAAAGAAAACACTTTCCAGCTTTTTAAAAGCCTTAGGTGTTGCAAGTGCATCTGCAACCACATCAGTTTCCTCATCTGTGAAAGAGGCAATAGAAGGAGAACTGTAGGGATACTTGTCCACGCCAAATGCAGAAAGTGAGGTGGATCCGCTGGCATGGTGGAAAGTCCATTTGGCAAACTTTCCAAGAATTAGCCAGCTTGCTAGAAAGTATCTCTGCATTCCAGCCACAAGTGCTCCCTCAGAAAGGGCTTTCAGTACTGGTGGCAATATCATCACCTGCCAAAGGGCATCTCTTAAGCCGGAGAAAGTGAATCAGCTGGTCTTCCTTTCTAAGAATTTGTGACTGTGATTTGTCATACTTTGACATCTTTAGAAATGTATATGTTCCAAAGCTGCTAAGTTTACAAGACTCAGGAATGAGGTCAGGAAATATTTTTGTATCTTTATTTTATTTTTTTGGTTCTGAAACATGTTGCACAAAAATCTATGGTACTTAACAGAGTACAAAAGGTAGTTTACTGTTTGTATGTTTATTTTTCTTTTCTAAGCCAATGTTTATTTTGGGAGTTATGCTAAAGTCTGTGCACTTACATTGACAGTTATATTTTTATTTAAACTTTATTTAACTTAACTTAAAAACTAAGTCATTTACATTTTTGAAGGTGTTGCTGAGGATCTATGTCTAATAAGCTGATTTGTTAAACTTGTTAAACTAAGATTTGTTAAATTTGTTAAACAAATGTTCATTTTGATGGTACAGTAATTGTAATGCAAGTCTTGTTGAATGTTCTTTCTTTGCAGAATAGCACTTGCATTAAATCTTCACTTGATTAACATATTCTTATACATACATGCTAAGAGTATATTTTTTATTTGGGGACATTAGTTTGGTTGTATTGTACCTTTGTAATTTGCAAAATATTCTTAAAAAACCAACTTAAAAAAAAAATTGGGATAAAAATCGTGATTTCCCCAGAACAAATCAGGATATGATATTTTTTACATATCGCCCACCCCTACTAGTCGGTGCAATGGAATAGAGGTTAGCGTGTCAACATATGGTACAGTAGCACTTCAAGGTGTCTTGAGTTCCAATCCCGGCTCGAGGACATTTCCCTACCCCTCTTTCTCTCCAGCTTCGCTTCCTGTTTAAAAACTGTCCTATCTAATAAAGGCAAAAAGGCCAAAAATAAATCTTAAAAAAAAAAAAAAGTATAATGAACTGTGCTTTAACAGAGCTTATTATTTAAAATATTCAAAAAGCCTATGAGGGAACCAGTTTTAGTCTACAAGGTGACTTCATAGTTCCTCCACTTAATATAAATGAGCATTAGAGGTAGTTACATGAACATCGAAAAAATGAGACCTGTACAAAAATATTTAAGACCAAGAAAAGCAAGTTATAGATGTGATTTTTTTTTTTTTTGACTTTTTAAGACCCCACAAAAACCCTGTGATGAACTATCCACCGGCTTATGGGGCATCTAGCGCTCTGTTATAAATGTTTGTTGATGTAAACAGGACATGAAAATTGGCAAGCACATCTCACACGTAAAAGATTCAACCTTAATCTCAACAGCTCTTTCTCCACATACTTGCTCACACAAGTGAAACTCCACGTGTCTACACAATAACGAAACAAAATGTTAAAAAGTTATGATTGTAATATCATCTTAAACCGGTGACACCCAAAGATGAATGTGGCTATTCAGAATGTATGTACAGTACATGGCAGTAGAGACAGCTCACCTATAATTTGTCTGTAACCCTACCTATGTAAAGATATACTTAACTGCACAAAAAAAGTCAACTGCACTAAAAAAAAAAAATTCCAAAGCAGAGTAATGCATGTAGAGAAATACTGGATATTTTTATACTTTATGCCATCATCAGCCACTAGATGTCACCAAAGAATCCATATTTGTAGGTTTTGGTTGGTCTGAACTGACTGCAGGGATATTTTTGCTGAGAAACTGTAACATAAAAATTACCTGTAACATAAAATAAGCATAATTTTACATAAACACTCATAAAGTAAAAATTTTGCAAAATACTTTTCTTTCATAAAAACACAAAAAGAGGACTTGGCAAAAAAAAAAAAATAATAATAATGAATGAATAAATAAATAAATAAAACACTTAAGTACTCTTTAAATCCAACTCCATAATAATTTGTCCCATTGGATAAGTATGGGGAATTCTAAAACTTATTATTTAAAATTATTATTGTTAAAAATGTATAGATTTTTTTTCAAGACCAACATATGACATTTGTTAAAAAAAAAAAAAAAAAAAACATAGTTCACACGAGACCTTCATGTCCAAAAAGATCCCCAATGGAAACCTTAAGCACTACAGTATAAGGTATGTTTGAGGTTTAGTGAATCCACATTTGTTACCCAGACTGCAGTGGCGCAGTAGGTAGTGCTGTTGCCTCATAGCCAGATGGTCGCTGGTTCGAGTCTGGGGTCAGTTGGTGTTTCTGTTTGGAGTTTGCATGTTCTCCCTGCATTCGCGTGGGTTTCCATCGGGTGCTCCGGTTTCCCCCACAGTCCAAAGACATGCGGTACAGGTGAATTGGGTAGGCTAAATTGTCCATAGTGTATGAGTTTGTGTGTGATTATGTGTGAGGATGTTTCCCAGAGATGGGTTGCGGCTGAAAGAGCATCCCCTGTGTAAAAACTTGATGGATAAGTTGGCGGTTCATTCCACTGTCGCGACCCCGGATTAATAAAGGGACTAAGCAGACAAGAAAATGAATGAATGAATGTTGTTCCATGCCTTTTTATTGACATTTTTCCTCACAATTATACAAAACTGTATTTAAGAATGGATTACTTAATAATTGCTAATACCTTCAGTGTACTATTATACTTAATATCTTAAGTTTTATCTTGAGAAAAGAAATTGAACTGATATAACAAAACGTTTGACATGAAAACAAAAAAAAAACACTGATTTCTACAAAAAACATTATAACATTAAGTATTACAAATTAAGAAATGTAAATCACACCTTAAAAACCAACTTTATTATAGAAGATAATAATAAACTTGAAACTGTAAATCAATTAAATTGTTAAACCCAACAAATGCCCAACTATAAAAAACATTGTATTAATGGTGGACCCATTAATTCCTACCCAGAGAATCCACATTTATCATTCTTTCTCCTGTTATCTGCATATATATCCTCATGTACATGAAATACAGCTAAACTACAGCTAAAGCTAGGAGCTCAAAGGCAGAACCAAGTCTTGTGCTTTCATCTCAAATCACAATAAAGGTTCCTTAACATGTTTGTATGTATAGATGTCATTGTTACAGCCTCGATGTGCTTGCAGCCACAACTGTATTGTGTGTCTGTGACATGTATTTGTGTATCTGTGTGTATGTTTGTTTTAAAGCACTTTGATAAGCATCAAGTTACATTTATTGTTGATCTATACCCTGATGGCGTAAGCAAGAGTGAGAGTGTCAATGTGGCAATTGTGTGCTTGTGGCTGGTGATTCTGAACATTCCAGCTTGACTGCAGACTCCATGCTGATAGGTGAGGTAGAAGAGGAAAGGACACCTGAGCCCTTATTATCCATTGATGAAGAGGATGAAGGCAAAGACACCACAATATATTTCTGGATTGGGCGTGAGCTGCCCACAGCACCTGGATTTCCAGACTCCAGTTTGACGAGTGGCTGTAGACTTGTTGGTGTGCTGGGGACTGTACTTGTGACAGGGGATCCAGACTGAGAGGAGCTGAGAGTGATTACCTAGAAGAAGAGCTTATGTCAACAATTACAACAGAATTTACTCGTTTTCTGCAGAAACTATCGGCCAGCAGTTAAACTAGTAGAAATAAAATGTTCCATTAGCAGAAATAAAAAGTCTTATGTGGCTGCATAGATAAAGTGTTGGAGCATAGATGTAGTTTAAGTAAAGTGTCCGATGCATTTGGAGAGAATTTCGACAGGTGGTTTGTCAGACCCCACTGTTCACAGTGTGAAGCCAAAAGGCTTTGGCAATATGTATTTCTTTGTCAAATTCCTTATGAGTTTATGGCAATTTGTCAATGTTTCAAGATGTACAGATGACATTAAAATACATAAAAGCAGTCTTTAGGACCAAGAGCAGCTGCTGTGTCTGATCACAGTGCCATCTTGGATCTTGGAATTCAAGGAATTCAATACTACAGTGCTATAGTCGTGAGACATTTTTGGTGCATTAACAGCGAGTGTTTCCCAGAGATAGGCTGCGGCTGGAAGGGCATCTGCTGCGTAAAACATATGTTAAATAAGTTGGCGGTTCATTCTGCAGTGGTGACCCCAGATTAATGACTGAATTAATAAAAGTGAGTGCATTTATGAATGTATGAAACATATATGAAACCTTCTGACAAACTAATCTAGCACAAACTAGTGCTTAAATGTAAAAAATGCAGTATTTGAACCTCATAAAAAAAAAAAAAAAAAAAAAAAAAAAAAACTGGATTGTACATTTAAGCACTGGTTTCTGCTTTATTACCTTGTCGCAAGGTTTCATAATGTGCAGTGCATAGTGTGCACCATGGGTCTATATAAATTCAGTGACACAACATGCACCAATGAATTACGATAGACCCACAAAACTATGCTATCATCTCCCTCCATGATTTGGTTTAATAGGATTTTTGAAAAGCAGGTGGGGCAGGGGTTAAGAGTAATTTGTGATTTAAACTAAATTAGAATTATGGAAAGGCTCAAGGTCAAATTTCTGTAGCAATACACCACAACTTATGTTATAATTACCTTTCTTCAGTGGTGATGTCATTATGCGCACCATTTTATTGGTAAAAACTAGTTGTTGAATGGAAATAAGTTAAAGACAGCTAATGTTTTTTCTTACAACTACATTGTTGGAAACAAAAAACTGGGAACTTGACTTATGCCATGGTAAACCATAGATTTTTACTATGCATTAAGGCAGTTTCTAAATATAAAATAGGTTTCTTTGTTTTATTCCCAAGTTCTTTAAAAAAGTAAAACTATTTTTATTTTAAATAAAAATAGTACAATTAAAGGTTTTCTTTTGTATGTGGGAAAACAATCTTTGTGAAATAAAATTTTGTTATATTACATATAACACAAATTACTTTAAAACTCTTACCTGCTGTGTGGATGCAGCCCCTGCACTTGTTGCCATAACAATATACTTTGTTGCTGGGGGTGATGGCTGAGTGGGTGTTCCAGGTCGAGTAGACATGAGGGTAAGTGAACTGGGTACTTTAATTATGCTGGGTGTACGTGAAACACCTGATGTTGACAATCCACTCTGAGACATTGTCAAAGTCGGACGTGGCTAAATACAAGACGGAGAGAATTTAGGTTTGATGTGTATGATTTTAACAAGTATGACAAATATTTTATTTAAAATTTACTCACCTGTGTGATAGTAAGTGTGGTTCTGTTAACAGTTTGGGCCTGAAAGGCAGCCTGTGCACGGGCCTTCACCACATGTGAACATAGCATAGTGCCCAGATAACCATAATCTGCTTTGTATTGCTCCACCAGATCTGGGACCGGCCTAGTTTTAGCAACCACACTTGCACAATGTTTCTAAACACAGAGACCAGAAGGAATTACATTTTTTTAATGCATTTTATATATACAATCATATATATATATATACTAGTGCCGATATACATCTATATCACACTGCTACGAGTGTGATATTGCGTTTATACAACAGTTTGACGGCATAATTGTGTATATAAAAACAAAATCAAACATGGAAAGTCTCAAAAACTTTTTTTTGAGGAACTCTTTTCTTCTGCGTTGGATTGAAATCATAGGCTGACAGTTAAACAGCTGAGCAAGCATCCTTTAAACTTTGATCTGAAGTGTCTGCTTTTTGCTGGCTGCATGTGGGCGGAGTAATACACAAAGTGTAAAGAGGCTGTACTGGTGCTGATATTAAATATATCACTGCTATCAGCCAATCAGATTCGAGAACCAGACAGAACTTTTATTTATATATATAATGGCACAGCACAGCTCTTCGTCAGCTGCTGCAGAGATTAATCTATCTCTGTCTATTCTATCTAGTTACACATATCTCTATACAAAAACACTTAAAATAAAAATAAAAAACTTTTTAACCGTGGCAGCCTTCTACTATGCTGTTTCTTTAACCTGCAAGTCTTTTTTTTTAGAAAGAATAAAGATCCTACAATATTGTATGCTTCTCAAGCTCTATGAGGAATGTCATTCATGTCTGGCGCACTCACAAGATAATCGCCTGAGATATGTCATTTGGTTTTTGATTGTCAGGTTGTTGTAGGCCTAGTTATAATAATATTTATACAATATAGTTATAATGATATTATTACAAGATCAAACTAGTGTTACTTTCTCTGCTTCAGTGATGTCCAGCGGTAGAGTAACAGCTCGTGTAAAGGATGAGACGAACAAAAGTAATCAATGCATGCCCTTCTTTTACTTATTTTCGTGTTGTCAGGTTTACAGTGCAAACAGCTCCCAGGTGAAATAACTTAATGAACATAAAACAAAGCCAAATAAAACTTTCTTCCTCTGCTTTAGCTGCACAGCACAGAGCGAGCTCACATCATCCAGCATGCGAGTCAAACTACACTACCCACAATACATTTCGCTATGGACTACAACTCCCGTAAATAGCGTCAACTTTCTATTTCCCTTTTCCTGCAACACTAGTGTGCAACTTAAGCAAAACAGATACTAAAATTGTTTTACATTTGGTTTTGTAGTTCAGGCCTAAGATCCGTCTCATGCTTCCACTAGAGTGAAAGCACCACCAGCAGTCAAAAGTGACCAAAACATCAGCCAGAAAGTATAGGAACGGAGAAGTGGTCTGTGGTCACCACCTGCAGAACCACTTCTTTATTGGGGGGTGTCTAGCTAATTGCCTATGATTTCCACCTGTTTTCTATTCCATTTGCACCACAGCATGCAAAATTGATTGTTAATCACTGTTGCTTCCTAAATTGGCAGTTTGATTTCCCGGAAGTGAGATTGACTTGGAGTTCCATTGTGTTGTTGAAGTGTTCCCTTTATTTTTTTTAGCAGTGTATAAATGACCATGTAAAAAAACTTAAAAGCATAAGATAAACACCACAACAACTGCTTATCAACGATTAAGAGGCTGTTGTAAGGTACTTACCAGTAATAGACTCTGGACATGATCAGCTCCAATCTTATCAATATTGGATACCACTGGCCCATCCATCACTGCTTTAATACGGGCACCCTCTACAAACAGTCGGGGGATGATCAAAGTCTTTATCACCTACATAGTCAGAAAAAGACATCAAATTTCTCAATTTAGAAACTTAATGCTTTTAATGCTTACAGTTTTTCCACATAAGTGCCTTCAAAAGTCAGACACCATGGACAATTTAGCCTGAAATCAAATAATGTCAAATATATCACAATTTTTTTTTGGGTCCAGTTGAAAATGGGGCCCGGCCCTCCAGCGGGGAAAGAGCAAATTCCCTTTTCTCTGAATTGTCTCAGGTCTCAGGTACGCTTAGGTGTCTGTTACCAGACTTAATGGCACCCTAGGCAAGGAGGGCTGCCAGCTTCCGTGGTACTTGACGTGCCCGCTTCGGCAGAGGCACAGGCAGGCTTACCGTCCTGCCGATAGATGACATTACACATCGCATTAGACTGCTCTCTCACCACCTTGAATTTCTGGGGGAATTCACAGACGGTGTCACAGAAAAGGCCAGCCTTGGATATGAGCAGGGCCAGATTGAATCTGCGGATGTTTTTTGCTATTTCTGCGAACAATTTTGGTAAAAATCTGCAGATTTCTGTGAAATTATTTTGGGAGTATTATAACTAAAACCTTAGATGTAAAATAAAAAGTAATACCTTTTAAACTTTTATTTAATGTTTGAATTGCAAATTCAATTAGATCCACTTTATTTGGTAAACAAAGCAAGTCACTATATATCTACTAAAAGAACAATTTCATATTAGTCAATAATATTACTGTAATTAATAAAAAACTGAATAAATTTAGATTTTCACACATTTACTTAAATAAATGTAAATAAACAGAATCAACGATGGGCTAAAAATCTGCGGAATTCTGTGGAAAATCTGCGGAACTCTGCATGCGCAGATTCAGTGTGGCCCTAGATATGGGGCAGTCAACACACACACACACACGCGCGCACACGCACGCACGCAGGGGAGAAAGACAGTGTGCTTAATGACGGTGAAATGTTTGATACCGCACGTCGTATTGGAGAAAAAAAGCCTCTGCTTTCTCTGCAGAGATGCACTCAGTAGGTCAGAAAGCCATGTGTGTGTAGACAATCCTGTCACAAAATGTGGCGAAAATTCAACACGACGGTCGGCAAAAGTTTGCTTACAGTGCTCACGTGTCTACACACAGAGAGCAGCATTTACAGCCGATCTTTTAATATTGTAGTGATATCAACGTACTGTAAACCAAGTAACTTAGAAATCATTTTGACTAAGTTCTGTCTTTAAACACTGAAAGAGTACAGCTGACCATACGAACTATAACTTTGCCATCTGAATGAACAAAGAAAGGGCGCTGATTGCACACACTTTCCGAATCTGTAGACAGGATAATCAAAACATACTGGAACTGCATCTTTTTTTAAAGGAGACGAGCAGCAAATCCGGATCTCACCATTGATGAGAAATGCTCTTGAGTAAAAAATGTTCCAAACAAACGCATTTCAGCTGCGCGTCACGTCTACGGATCCACGCGTGAGTCTAGCAGCACGCTCATAGAGAGAAAATGAAACAAAACCTTCACATTATAAAAGCAACACTGGCGACCCGTATCTCCAAACAATTCTCATTCTTTTCCCACTTCTTTTGGCAACGCGACGTGTGTTGTCTCTCTACAATCTGAACACTGTTTCAGGTACAGTCTAAGAAAGCTAGGATGTATATTAATGAAGTTGCAGTGCATACATAATGGAGCGCGCTGATTGGTTTTGAACCAAGCCTCACTCATGAATGAATGCAGCACACTCAGAGACGTAATACGGGACAGCCTGGTACAGACGTCCAGTCTACATGCTGGAATACACGCTGAGATCTCATGGCTGTGACGCAGCTTCAAAAATTTGTTTCAAACCGGAAGTACGAATTTGCTCAAAATAATGCAAAAACAACCAATTTTCACTTGTTAGTGAAATATATGGGTCCTAATAGTGTTTTTAGCAGTGTGGGACACATATACGACTGTCAACAGCTCAAAAAATGTGTTTTGGTGTATCGTGACCCTTTAAGGGCGTGTCAGAATCCACTTTTGCTAATACAAGGACAGAAAAATCCGCTTTGCGCTGTGGCGCATGGTCTAAAAGGGTTGAAATTATTTTCTTAATGAGTCATAGGTGTGTTTTGAGAATAAACCAGAGTCTCATCTCCCATTCCCTTTAGAAGTCAGATGTGTCGCACCATAGCACATTTGCTATTTACATTCCGACTTTGTAAGTGGAAAAACTGAATGATTCACTAGCGAGAAAACATTTAAACAGAGCATCTGCAGCGCGAGAATGAGATGAGCCTCCTCATTATCTACTTCCACTTTCGCTCTTGTACGCACAGAAGTTCTATTCAGTTCTAATTTCCAGCAAACGGATAAATGAACAATTATAATGAAATGTGTTAAAAAAACTGAGTTATATCCAAATACACATGCTAAGTCCCATATGGTCTAAAACCTGACAGGTGGACAAATCTAAGCTTGTTTTAATAAAATAAATATAAATATGGATATGGATATAATAAATAATACTGCTATAAAATAATAACATTATACAAAAGCAAATTGTTACAGATAAACTGAAAAAGCCCCCGGAGATGAAAAAGGCATGAAAGTATGGTTTTTATATTTATGTAGGCTAGAAAACAATAAGTTTTTTAAACTTTTAATCATTATATTTATATCCTATATATATCCTTAATATTTTAATTCTTTTTCATTAGTAAAGATATTTGCGTATTGATGTACACCCTGTGTGTATTAAGCAATGTTTAAGCGAGGCGCACAACTAACATGCTTCTGCGCTGGACTTTAGACCGGCTTTGTTCTGGTCTATTGAAAAATCTACTTTAGTTTCTCAAAATAGCAACGCACCAGCAATGCGCCTCAACACGCCTTCCTTTTTAGATCAGAACACCTATGGGCGCACATATTAGTGCAAATGCATTTGCTATTTAAACAGCTTGGGGCAAAACGTCAAAACGACTCTTGCACCAAGCTGAAACTAGCAAACAACAATTGCACCACGCCTAGCACCCCATTGTGCAGGGGGTATGATAGGGCCCTAAATGTCAGCAGGACTAAAGGGCTGATGGTGGACTTCAGTAAGGAGCAGGGAGCTCAGGGTGCTTAGCAACATTTACTCCTGCACCATAGAGCATCCTGATGGCAAACATCACAACCTGGTTTGGGAACAGCACTATGAAGGACAGACTAGCCCTACAGAGAGTGGTGGGTCCAGCTGAGCACATCATCATGCTTGGCAGGTTTAATTTAATAGAAAGTCATCAATAATAATCTGCTTTGACACATTCCACACTGTAAAAAGAGCTATATAAATGACAAATTGAACTGAATAAATTGAATCAATGACTTGCATTGATCAAATAATATCCATTTTGCTACATCAGATAAAAGATTACATAAATAGGTAAACAAAAACTCATGTTTTTTGAGATGCCGCCCGCAGGTTTCCTATTTGATACCCCTGCCTTAGACACTTTAAAGGGGTGGTCTAGAATGTAATTTTAGGGCTTGGTTATGTTAATAAGATGCAAAGCAGTGTGTGCTCATGTTTCACTTTAGGGAAAAAATATTACATATGTAAACCTCTCCTGTCCTGTCTCTTTGTTGTGTTAGAGATAGCAGGGGAGATTCACTGATTACTCCAGGGCCGAATAACATTAGTTTCGGGGTGAACTCTTTTAGTTGCAGCCGGTGAATGAACGAGGACACATGTAACTTGGTCCAATCTTTAAAGAGGGAAATCACTAAAAACTGTCTTATTGCAAAAAAAAAAAAAAAAACGCTCCTCTTTTCTGTCTCTCCCTCTTCGCTTCACACACACACGCACACAGTCACGCACGCACGCACGCACGCACGCACGCACGCACGCGCACGCACGCGCACGCGCACACACACACACACACACACACACACACACACACACACACACACACACACACACACACACACACACACACACACACACACACACACACACACACAAACTGTCCTGCACATGTGACGTGCTAAACGTGCCATGTGTTGTTGATGTAAGATTGTATTCAGTTTGATCGGAATATTCATATTTATTATACAGAGCGCGCGTGTGAGCTGTCACCACGCACACACACAAACATAGATCTGACAGCCTTGAGCCTTCACTGATCAACAGGGGAGAGCCTAGGTGGACCGGTTATTAATCCAGCATACAGACCACACATTCTGTCTTTATATTCGGTTCTGTGTTTGTCATTAAGTCATCTGAGCTCAATGATCTGGTTTGTTTCAAAATCTGACCCCGAGGGCAAATCAATGCTCTCACAGCGGTTTATCACAAACTTTTCATAGATAATTTTTCCCGCGAATGACAGCAAGAACGAACACAGAATCGTTGATGCTACATGTGTTCAAAAGAATCTAAAACACCAAATTGGATGAATTTATGCTGCATTTTCTAAAATAATACATTCTGTATCTAGCTTTTTACTTGTACGGTGGCTCAAAACGGTCAAACACCTCTAAAAAAGGCTTTTTCAGACATGGCATATTTGTTCACATGTACATCACTGTAACACGTTTTATTCAAGAACATTTGAGCTGGTTTTAGTCCTTAGCTCTTTCATCTTATTTAAAATATATTTATCTTGCTTGTTGATTAAATCCCATTTTGTTATTTAACCTTTTTAATTTTATGCAACAGTCAAGTTGCATGTTAATTTGCTATGAAGAAAATGAACTAATGTATTTTTTGGATGCGGATTTATGTGAAATCATGAATATAGGTCTATATAATTACCTTGCAAATTTGAAAGCATAACTCTTTTGCTTTGAATATAGGCTATTCAGTTCAAAAGAGCTAAGTTTCAGCTTTTATAAAGTTTGCTGTATAAAGATTACTGTAGAAGCCAGAACTATTAGCCCCCTGAATTATAAGCGCCCTGTTTATTTCTTCCCCTATTTTTCCCTCAATTTAAATTAAAAAGGCAAAAAAAAGAAAATCACATTTTTTTTAACACATTTCTAAACATGATAGTTTTAATAACTAACTTCTAATAACTTATTTATTTTAACTTTGCCATAATAACAGTAAATAATATTTTACTAAATATTTTTCAAGATACTTCGATACAGGTTAAAGTGACATTTAAAGGCTTAACTAGGTTAACTAGGCAGGTTAGGGTAATTAGGCAATTTATTGTATAATGACGGTTTGTTCTGTAGACTATCGAAAAAATAAATTCAAGGGACTAATCATTTTGACCTTAAAATGGTTATAAAAAAATTAAAAACTGCTTTTGTTCTAGCCAAAATAAAAACAAATAAGAACAAAATAAAAATAAATAATTCTTTCTCCAGATTAAAAAAAACAACAACTATTAGACATACTTTGATAATTGTATTGCTCTGTTAAACATAATTTGGGAAATATTTATATTAATGCCTTTAATAAGCTTCCAAAACAAAAAAATATGGGGTTAAAATTAACAGTGAAAGAGACTTACATCATGCCCAAGTTCAGCAAGTCCAGCAATGCAGCCATAACGAGTTGTCCACTGAGTCTTTTCATCCAACAATGCCTGAAGATCACAAAATAAATGTATTTAATTACTTGCATGCAAGACCTTCTAGGCTGATTATGTGCATTTATTGTCAAACAAAACAAATAATATAAAAATAATGATTTAGTTAGTAAATTAATAATTATACACAGATGTGGCAACTGACAATGAGAACGTGAAAGAACGTAACTATGCATGACACCGGTGTACAGCAGCAGCACATTAAATTAACATTAAGTTTGCTAATAGTAGTGAAGTTTATTGTGCAAAGTTACATAAATATTTATGATTCTGTTTGTAATAGCATTAAAAAATATTGTTTGTTTGCTTGTTTTTTTTTTCTACTTCATTAGTATGACATGGTAAGTAGCCTATAGGTTTTAGTTAATAAGACAATTTTTTTGATATGAGTGACATTTGAAGCTAACAGTCAAACAAGACACATTTTTGATACATGTGTCCTATACAAGTAACATTTACAAAAGTACAGACAGTCTGTGCAAATGTGTTGACAAAGCAGCAGAAAATTGTCGGCATTCATATTTTAGTGAGTTATTTTTTATAGCAGCAAATTTTCTATTATTTCATTTAGGCCCAATTCCAATTTTATTTGTGCACCCCTACCCCTTCACCCTTGGCCCTTACAACCGAGGGTTAAGGGGAAGGGCTTCAAAATGTATTCCTAATAACCGGGACAGCACTACAGTACCTGCACATGTCCTCGCGATTTCTTGCTTCACATAAGATCAGGAGATCGCGACTGCTGATGAGATTGCAGTTGTGTTATTTTTTGGTATTTATCTTTAGGAAATCACTAAAGGCTTATATTATGTTATCATAATGTGGCAATAAGATCGTTATACTGTGCATTTAACACAGTGGCCATACTCATCAATAAAAACACAAAAAAAACAACATTAACATTATAGCAGACACTGTAAAAAAGCTCATTGACAGCCACTAGACCTTTCTGACAGGGTATTCGAGAGTCATCGAGTGTCAGAAAGTTGTGGGACTGTTGTACAGGAGTTATGCTTAGGGATTATAGATCGAAAAATTAGCTGGGTTTTTTTTTGCATGACGGTAAGACATGAACGCAGTTTTGAATTATTAAAACATGTTTGTTTGTTATAAAAATTCGTAATAATGACAAAAAAAAAAAACTAATTTGTGGATCTTACTTCCGGGTGCAGCTGTTGCTGGGGTATTCTGGGAATTTTTTCCTACCCTTTTGTTTTAAGTGTGGTCCTGAAAAGTCTTTGTTTGAAGGGGTGTATACCACTTGCCCTCAGCCCTGCGCCTTCAAGCTAAAGAGAATTGGGACACTACTACTCCTTCACGGGCACATGAAAAACGAGGGGTAGGGGTAAGGAAGGGCTAAGGGTTAGAATTGGGATTGGGCCTTAGTTCTTATTAGTTCACACTTCTGTATTATATTATTCTTCTTCTTATTGTTGTTGTTATTGACTGAGCCTGCCAAAAGTCGCATGTAATTGGCCAGAGCTTGGCAGTCCTGCAGCTATTATGGTTCTGACTTTGCATCTATTGTGTGATCCAGGCATGGCCCTCTGGTAATTCTGGCACACGTTGCTTCATTATGGCTATAAAGCTTTGGGCTGATCCATGTTCGCTGTAACTCGCCCGGTGTTTTGGCTGTAAATATCTTTATTGCAATTGCATTAATTTAGCATTAAGTCAGAAAAGCAGTATCATGTTTTTCCCTATTTATTTTGCTAAAACACGCTTCTGCCTGTATGACTATGGGCCCTATCATACACCCGGCGCAAGGCGCGGCGCAATACTTGTTTGCTAGTTTTAGCTTGGCGCAAGAGTCGCTTTGAGGCGTTGCGCCGCGCTCTTTAAATAGCAAATGCATTTGCGCTCATATGTGTGGCCATAGGCGTTCTGGTCTAAAAAGGAAGGCGTTCTGAGGCGCACAGCTGGCGCGTTGTTATTTTGAGAAACTATAATAGATTTTTCATTAGACCAAAACAAACCCGGTCTAAACTATTTGCTTTTGTATAATGTTATTATTATTAGCAGTATTATTTATTATATCCATATTTATATTTGTTTTATTAAAAACAAGCTAAGATTTGCCCACCTGCAGGTTTTAGACCGTATGGGGCGCAGCATGTGTTTTAGGACATAACCTATAGTCTACAGGTGTTCAGGGAAAGGCTCTACAATGGCTTAAGTCATACTTAACTTACCATTACCAGTTTGTGAATATTAATGTACAACCTTTACAAGTCCGCCTAGTAAAGTATGGGGTGCCTCAAGGATCAGTTTTAAGCTCCCTGCTGTTTACAATTTACATATAAAAGATCTGGGTGTCATATTAGACAGCAATTTAACATTTGAAAATCATATATCCCATGTCACAAAAACTGCCTTCTTTCATCTGAGATATATCGCTAAATCACAAAATATGCTATCCATCTCAGATTCAGAAAAGCTAGTCCATGCTTTTATAACTTCTAGGCTGGACTACTGTACCGCACTGTTTGCTGGTTGCCCAGCATCCTCTATTAACAAACTTCAATTAGTACAAAATGCAGCTGCCAGAGTTCTTATCAGGTCTAAAAAATATGATCATATCACCCCAATTTTTTCCTCCTTACACTGGCTGCCTGTTAAATTTCGTATTTAATTTAAAATATTGCTTCTTACCTATAAAGCTTTAAATAATCTAGCTCCTGTTTATCTAACCAACCTTCTCTCTCACTACAATCTCGCAAACCTGCATTTGACAGGGACTATAAATATACAATTGATGCTTGCTGTCACACAACATTACTTAGGAAAACATTCTACCTTACAACATTAATAGATCATTTCCTGTCAAGATAAGGCTTGTTATAAATGGAATTAATTGTACTAATAAATTGTAAATCTTGAATACCACTATTGTCCTTCATTGCAGGAAACATAATCAACTTCAGCAAAGGCTGACATTTCTGTGTCAGTCTTATCACTTCTATAAAAACATCCCCTGAACTCACCATGAGTGGTACAGAGAAAATGAAATCACTGAGGTAAAATCATGATTTGTATTAAAAGTGTTTATTTTGTAGATCATTTATTTTATGCTTGTATGTTTTAATAAAAGCTGTAATTCTCTTTTCAAAACTCTGATAAGGAGCCAGTGTTAACTGTAAGTATCCGATAGCATAGTGTTTTTTTTTTGTAATGTTAAATTATTTTTTTATATAATTAAATTGTTTATAAGGACTACTATTGACTGTAAATTGAAAATGTTAGTTAGTTGGTTGAGCACATCAAATCTTGGTAAATCTGTGTGATCTGATTGAAAGCAACAAACATATGTCCTCTCATGTCTCCATAGTTTCATGGGGCCCTCTGTAAACAACCCATTCTTATGCGCTGTGGAATATCATTCCACATGGTGCAGGCATGTAGACTTTCTTTTATGCTAGAATGAGAGCACATTTCCTACTGATACCTTGGCCTTTTTTAGTAGCAACATGTCATTTGAAGGTTATATTTTAAGCACATTTTTACATCACAATTGTGGCCATGCACATACAGTGTCTGCTACCTTAGTAAAGGTTTTGGTGATACGCGACTGGATGTTGTTGGTTGTGGTGCTGAATGTTTTGCAGCTCTGAGCCATTAACCGGGCAGCAAAGTCTCGCAGAGCCCAGTGATTGTCTACATCAGGCCTCAAACACAGTTGCTTACTCACAATACATGTCACCACCGCGGGGATCAACTCATGGAGCTGGAAAAAAGCAAAAAATAAAGAATTTTTATTACTTTTCCAAGGAACTCCAAACATGAAGCATGTTTACAGTTTACAAATTCTTTAAGGTATATTAGCAGCAAGTCATGTGTCTTCTAAGTGTAGAAAACAACTTGAAATTTACTGTAAGAAAAACTAAATTACCCTAAGTTAACAGGCAAAAACAAAATGAAATTATAATAATGGAATAGTATGCATATAACAACTCACATATTTCTCCAAATATAGAGTTGGATTGTCCATTAGAGCCTTCACCATCCTCATCAAATATATCAGCAAAGCCAAGTTATTCTGAACAACATTTACACGCACCTGGAAGAGAGAAAAAACAACTTTGTCACACCACCATATTAAAAATGCAGACCCAATTTTAAGGGGTAACTAATAACATTTAAACATAAGAGTACATTAGGTTCTAGAAGTGTGAACCTACACTGGTCTCATAGTTCGGTTCAGTTATGAATATTATTCCATCAATTCAGTTAAATTCGATATCTCGGTGCTTTCCATACACAATTTTATGATTAACTTCACAGCACAACAATTCTTGTATTCAATTATATATTATATATTAAAAGAAATATTGTTTAGATCTATAGCCTAGAGCCTATAAAAAGGTCAATATTGCCTTGCACACACACACACACAAACACACACAAACACACACACACACACACACACACACACACACACACACACACACACACACACACACACACACACACATAGACTATACAATAATTTTGTTTTTTACATATAGTATTGCATTAATTTGCAAAGACGTTTTAACAAACCCGCGTTTTTTAATGACGGATGTGGATGTCACAAAATACTTTTTAAACAAATGTTTATTATTAGGGGTGTAACGATACACTCAGCTCACGATACAATGTGTATCACGATATAATGTTCACGATTCGATATGTATCACCATATTTGGAATAAAAATCAAAAATGAAACTGAAATGCAAATTTTATTTAAAAATATTTTTTAAATTACCAAGTGAACTATTTTTTTATGCATTTCTTTTGTTTCAACTTCTTTCATGTAAACTGAACATTCTTTAAGAAAATAAATTAAATAGGCCTTTCTCTGGAAAATAAAACAATTTTAAATGTATAAATAATTTTATGGATGAGTGTCTTCATGTTGGGCATGATAAGTGACAGACGGGCCATCTTTTCATCAGACAGGAAAGTCTTGGCCCTTTTCAGCGGTTTAAACAGGTTTACTATTTCTTTGGCGTCGCTGATGTCGGCGCTATCAAGTGTATCATGTTGACATGCATTATTGTCTACCTCTGTACTCAAAAGAATGCTTGTCGTAATCATAACTCTAAAAAGCGATATAATTATTTAAATGATGTGCACACTTTTGTTTTCATTTTCACTGCTAAGTGCTGTTCATACGTCCCAAACGGCTCCTAAACGATCACTTTGTGCCACAAACTAAATGTTCTTTACAACTTTATTACCTGTTACTCACAACCTTTGCAGGTTATGTTCACTGAAGTAGTAGTAGTTCATCAAGTAGTCCGCCCTCTGTAGTAACAGCTTAGTCAGCTCACATCATGTGTGATTTTGAGGCCGCGAACACATTATTATATGAAGACAGAATGATATTTTTGGCTGAATTGTACCTTATAAATACAGTATTTGACTCTTTCAAAACCATTAGGAGGTATCCATGTTGCTGAGCAAGGTATGTAAATCACTGTGAAGACTTTAAAACTTCGGCTATGTTTGACCCAGTATGCATGTCAAAAAGCAGACAAGTCTATAGACTGTAAAACCGAAATGTTGCCAGACGTCCGATTTTGAGAGGATGGGCCATCCTCTATTTCAACCCCACTCATCTTGGTCAGCTAACAATACTGCTGCTGCTAGATCAAGCAATCTGAACTCATGTGCGACAGCAGGTGGAACGTAGTTCACGTGCAAACAGCTCAACTAATAAGAGAAAATGGACATCATATCGTAATAAAATCGTCATAACGCCACGCTGCATATTGTGACATTTTTGCATCGCGATAAATTGTTACACCCCTAATTATTGTTATTATTAATATTGTTATTTAACATGAACAACACTTTGAAAAATTGAAATGTATTTATTACACCGCCTTATTGGAATAAACTGTATCAATTATAGTGCTTCCCACAGGTTTGAAATATACTTGCGGTGGTAGCCGGATTGAAACACACCATTTACCCACATCACATAAATAGTTAACTATATACGACAAACAAAACATAATTTCATTTTTAATAATAACTGTATTTATTATTACACTGTTCATTTCAATGTGGTAAAATAAAAGACTGCTATAATATATATTTATACTGAACTAAAAGAAATACTGTTATGCTTTAAAAACATATATTTTTTTAAAAAAGCGACGCAAATGTGTTGATTATTCAATACTAATTGTGTGCATATATTTTGCAGCCAGTTTAGATGTCATTTCTTCCTCTCTGAGTGTTTAGTAAAGTTTTTCTGAGTCATTTAAAATAATGAATACTATTTACTTTTTCTTTCGGTATCCTGGCTGTGCATGCGCTGTCAGCTGAATACAGGCCTAAATTAAATCTAAAAATCAACTAGCCTGGTGATATTTGGGGCCCTATCATACACTCGGAGCAATGTGGCGCAAGGCGCGGCGCAATAGTCTTTTTCTGGTTTCAGCTTGGCGCAAGAGTCGTTTTGAGGCGTTGCACTACGCTGTTTAAAGAGCAAATGCATTTGCCCTCATATGTGTGCCCATAGGTGTTCTGGTCTGAAAAAGGAAGGTGTTCTGAGGCGCATTGCTGGCGCGTTGCTATTTTGAGAAACTATAATAGATTTTTTCAATAGACCAAAACAAACCCGGTCTAAAGTCAAGCGCAGAGTTGCGCCTCACACACTGCTTAACACAAGATGAAATACATATGAAAAAAAAAAATATTAAGCATATATATAGGATATAATAAGAATATATATAGGATATAAATAAAGGATTAAAATATTACAAAACATATTATTTTCTGAAGCACTCTGAAGCTGATAACTTTTATGAATTTACGAAATTAACAGATTGTATAGCTGATATTAAAAATTGGATGACTAATAACTTCTTAATACTAAATTCACATAAAACTGATGTATTGCACCCAAAAACCTCACACGGAAAAAACCTAGTACATGGTCCAACCCTTCTCAATTCAGTCCTCATTTTCAGTCAAAAATTTGGGGGTCATGTTTATTAGATTTTTGATAGTTGTTTAAAGGCCAGAGTTCAAGCATCTGTAAAACTGCATTTTTACACCTTAAAAATGTTGCCAAACTTTAACATATGCCATCAATGTC